>NC_090654.1:262391888-262559388 GCF_040937935.1 Hyperolius riggenbachi | reverse complement strand
TTACAGTATATAGCACCAGCATATTCCATGGCGCTGTTCAGCAGAACCACAAGTTACAACATTTTTCCAGAGTGTCTCTGAGATTTACCCTCACATCCAGTCCTTTTATAATTGCCGAGGTAAAGGCAGGAATAAGACAGTAACAGAATTGTGAGAATCTGTTCACAGTATTCAAAGTCTGCTGGACCTCATAATACATGGAGATGGCAAAATTGGTCAAGTATTGACCAATCAAAATTGGATGTGTGTATGCACCTTGAGGCCAGTTTTATACCTGGCCTGAGCGTTGGGATGCTCCACCCCCTCACAATTCCCCCCAAAAAGTTTCATATGACCCTGCGACAGAGTGCGCCGACAGGGTGTCCTATGCATAGCGCTATCCTCCCGCACGCCCTTCGCCGCCCCTGGCCCAGTGATGTACTCTCTGCTGGACAGGAAGTCACTGTGATTTTCGACTTCCCCATCATCTTTGCGTCATTCCATCAACAAATTTAAAATTTCTGCAGCACACATTGACTTCAGTGCAATCCGCCACCACTGCGTTGGCGAGGAAGTCGGGCGGTAATGTGCTGTTGACTTTGCAGCAAGAAAATCGGAAGCTTCCGGCACAATGCGGCTTGAGGCAGTGTACTGTTGGTTTTTTGCTGCTTTCAATGAGGCACATCTGAAGCTCTGAAGGGCCACATAAAATGGCAAGGAGGGCCGCATTTGGCCCACGGGGCTTGTGTTTGACACCTGTGATTTAGGCTGGGTGCACACTTAACATAACAGGAAAGGCTGCGTTTTATGTCATGTTTTCATTTTATTTTGTGTGCATTTTTTTGTGCATATTTACTGTGTTTTTGGTGCATTTGTGTTTGCGTTTCTCTACCGCAAATGCATTTAGCGGCAAAAACACAATGTTCTCCACAATGCTAGCATTTCTGCTTTCTGAGGACAAAAAATTATCAAATACAAGTGTTGTATTAAAGTGCCTTGAAAGAGAAATAAAGAAAACAAAAGTGTCTCAGTGCATACAAAAATCATATATGTGAGAAAGAGAAATAGAAAGGTGTGATTTGGCACAGGAGAAGGCCTCACCACATGTTTAAAAACAGGAAGCCTGCGAAAATATCCTATGTTTAAAGGGAACCTAAACTGAGAAGGATATTGATTTTTCCTCTTAAAATACCAGTTGCCGGACTCTCCTGCTGATCCTGTGTCTCTAATACTTTTAGCCACAGCCCCTCAACAAGCATGCGGATCAGGTGCTCTAACTGAAGTCAGACTGGATTAGCTGTAGGCTTGTTTCAGGTGTGTGATTCAACCACCACTACAGCCAAAGAGCTCAGCAGGACTGCCAGGCAACTGGTATTGTTTAAAAGGAAACATCCATATCCCTCTCAGTTAAGGTTCCCTTTAAAATGTAACCTTACACAGCTTGTATTTTGATTCAGTTTTTTAAAGAGGAACTGTAACCCAGGATCGAACTTCATTCAAATCAGTAGCTGATACCCCCTTTCCCCTGAGAAATATTTTCCTTTTCTCAAGGGTCTGTATGGTTGATATTGTGGTGAAACCCCTCCCACAGTGTGATGTCATGACCATGGTCCTGACAGTTTCCTATCTGTGAACCTCGGTGCATTGTGAGAAATAACGGCTTTTTCCATCTTCCAAACAAGCAATATCTCCCTCTGTGGATAGAACGCTCAGAAAACAAACATTATAGGGGAACTTCAGCCTAAACAAACATACTGTCATCAAGTTACATTAGTTATGTTAATTAGAATAGATAGGTAATATAATCTCTTACCCACCCTGTTTTAAAAGAACAGACAAATGTTTTTGATTCATGGGGGCTGCCATCTTTGTCATGGGGGCAGCCATCTTTTTGGTTGAAAGGAGGTGACAAGGAGCAGGAGACACAGTTCCAGCTGTCCTGTGTCCTGATAACCCCTCCCAGCTGCACACGCTAGGCTTCAAATGTCAAATTCAAACTGTGAAAAAAAAAATTTGCACCAAAACAGCAGAAGGAGAACAACAAAATCAGAAATCCCATCATGCTTTGCACAGCATCAGGGGAAAAAAGCCCGGGCAGTTTTCTTTTGTGCGGCTAAAAATGAGACTTGTATAAGAGTTCTGATGCTGTGAAACTGTTAAAGAAACACCAAGCCTTTTCAGTGCTGCAGAGTCGATTTTTAGTCCGGAGGTTCACTTTAAGTACAGATCATAAAAAAGAGAAAGAGGAAAAGTGCCAATGTTTATCATCTGGAGACCGCAGCTGAGAGGTCACAAGTAGGTATGTCATACAATTCCACCGTGCTTCATATCTGAGGTATCAGGCCAATATAAGTGAATCCCAGCACCCAAAAGGAAAAAAGGCTTAACAGCCAATAACAACCTATGTTATAAAAGACATAAAAAGAATACTCACATACGGGGCCCAAAGTTATGGGTACCACGAATTAAAATAGCGCGTGTATTCTGGCCAGCGGTAGGAACAAGAATATGAGGTGTCGCTCGTCTCCCTCCTATGGAAGGCGACACACCTCCTATTCTTGTGACCTGCGCTGATTCAATTACATTTTGTACAGATCACCTGGCAGAACAAAGGATGTCACCACCAGTAATACATTTCAGAATGTAAATCAGGGAGAGGAAAGATTTTACAATGGACAAACAGTGACTAAATAATTATAAAAAATAAGCAATTTCATTAATTAAGTTATTTTCACTACAGTTCCTCTTTAAACTGACCCCAGGCTACCTGTCTTTTGCTGCCTCCTGTTTAGTTGCCTCCTGCCCTAAGCTTGCTATAGACATTGCATAGCCCTTCATATAATAATTGCTGAGTTTGCTCTGAGGCTCGTGACTATATTCATACATCCGCTGAGATGTAAATCGTCATTGATCCATATTTTAGTCTCAGAAACCTCAATGTATTTTGCGATGTACTCATGTTTTATTTATACAGTTCCCTCAGAGCTTCGTCAATGCATCCAGTGCATATTAAGAATGGCTATAGAATATCTAGCACCACATGGCTGACTGGGGGAAGGCTACTCCTTATATAAATATATATATAAACTATATATATACAGGATCTTCTCAAAAAATTAGCATATTGTGATAAAGTTCATTATTTTCTGTAATGTACTGATAAACATTAGACTTTCATATATATATATATAAATATATATATATATATATATATATATATATAAGATTCAAATACACACAACTGAAGTAGTTCAAGCCTTTTATTGTTTTAATAGTGATGATTTTGGCATACAGCTCATGAAAACCCCAAATTCCTATCTCAAAAAATTTGCATATTTCATCCGACCAATAAAAGAAAAGTGTTTTTAAAACAAAAAAAGTCAACCTTCAAATAATTATGTTCAGTTATGCACTCAATACTTGGTTGGGAATCCTTTTGCAGAAATGACTGCTTCAATGTGGCGTGGCATGGAGGCAATCAGCCTGTGGCACTGCTCAGGTGTTATGGAGGCCCAGGATGCTTCGATAGCGGCCTTAAGTTCATCCAGAGTGTTGGGTCTTGCATCTCTCAACTTTCTCTTCACAATATCCCACAGATTCTCTATGGGGTTCAGGTCAGGAGAGTTGGCAGGCCAATTGAGCACAGTAATACCATGGTCAGTAAACCATTTACCAGTGGTTTTGGCACTGTGCTCACAGGTGCCAGGTCGTGCTGAAAAATGAAATCTTCATCTCCATAAATCTCTTCAGCAGATGGAAGCATGAAGTGCTCCAAAATCTCCTGATAGCTAGCTGCATTGACCCTGCCCTTGATAAAACACAGTGGACCAACACCAGCAGCTGACATGGCACCCCAGACCATCACTGACTGTGGGTACTTGACACTGGACTTCAGGCATTTTGGCATTTCCCTCTCCCCAGTCTTCCTCCAGACTCTGGCACCTTGATTTCCGAATGACATGTAAAAGTTGCTTTCATCCGAAAAAAATACTTTGGACCACTGAGCAACAGTCCAGTGCTGCTGGGCTAAGCCCAGGTCAGGCGCTTCTGCCGCTGTTTCTGGTTCAAAAGTGGGTTCATGTTTCCATCTGCTGAAAAGCTTTATGGAGATGAAGATTTCATTTTTCAGCACGACCTGGCACCTGCTCACAGTGCCAAAACCAATGGTAAATGGTTTACTGACCATGGTATTACTGTGCTCAATTGGCCTGCCAACTCTCCTGACCTGAACCCCATAGAGAATCTGTGGGATATTGTGAAGAGAAAGTTGAGAGACGCAAACCCAGCACTCTAGATGACCTTAAGGCCGTTATTGAAGCATCCTGGGCCTCCATAACACCTGAGCAGTGCCACAGGCTGATTGCCTCCATGCCACGCCGCATTGAAGCAGTCACTGAACATAATTATTTGAAGGTTGACTTTTTTTGTTTTAAAAACACTTTTCTTTTATTGGTCGGACGAAATATGCAAATTTTTTGAGATAGGAATTTTGGGTTTTCATGAGCTGTATGCCAAAATCATCAATATTAAAACAATAAAAGGCTTAAACTACTTCAGTTGTGTGTATTTGAATCTAAAATATATGAAAGTCTAATGTTTATCAGTACATTACAGAAAATAATGAACTTTATCACAATATGCTAATTTTTTGAAAAGATCCTGTATATGGTAATGCACATGCATGGTCACGCGTATCCCTGGCCATGCACGTCGTCGATCACCATACCGTCGCTGGGAGCGTTCTGCACATGCGCACCAGAGAATTTTTGTACTGCGCATGCACAGAGCTCTCCCGTCCACGCGGGTGTGATCAGGAGGCATGCGGACCGGGGGCTGTGCATCAAAATGAAAGTAGGGAGCTGCGGGGAACAGGAGAATCCCTTTGTGACAGTGTGGGCACAGGGCGGCTGCAGGGGGCTGGTAGAAGTCCCAGATAAGTTAAACTTTTTTTCTTTTTTTTTAATTCTGTTTAGCTTCACTTTAAAGAGGAACTGTAGTGAAAAAGTGCTTATTTTTTTTACAATATTCAATTATAAATTGTTTAGTTGGTGTTTACCATTGTAAAATCTTTCCACTCCCTGATTTACTTTCTGAAATTAATAATAGGCGGGAACATCTTTAATACTGGTCGGTGGTCTTTGCCGAATGTCCGTTCACTGAGAGCCAGGGGTGCAGCTAAGGTTTTTGTGGCCCCAAGCGGACTGTAGCAAGAGGCCCTATCCTGCGGCGCGCGAAACGCGCCGCGGCGAAAAATGGGTGTGGCTATCCCGCATAAGTGGGCGTGGCCATGACATGTGGGTGGAGCAGGAGGGCGGATTGGGGCGGGGCTGTTTGCGGGGAAAAAATGGATGTTGGGGTGATTGAGGCGCGCGTAGCGCGCCGAAAGATTGGCGCGGCCATGACATTGTATGGGCGAAGCTTAACCGTAGCACAGCAAATATAGCCAACTATGACCATTAAATAATAAATGCAGCAACAGTTACCCCAGACACCAGAAAATAAAAACGCAATTTGGGCCACATTTCAGCAGAAATCAAACGCAATTAGGGCACATTTTCAGCAGAAATCAAACGCAATTAGGGCACATTTTCAGCCGAAATCAAACGCAATTAGGGCACATTTTCAGCAGAAATTAAACGCAATTAGGGCAGAGTTCAGCAGAAATTAAACGCAATTAGGGCCACATTTTCAACAGATATCAAACGCATTTAGGGCACAGTTCAGCAGAAATCAATCGCAATTAGGGCCACATTTTCAGCAGATATCAAACGCATTTAGGGCACAGTTCAGCAGAAATCAATCGCAATTAGGGCCACATTTTCAGCAGATATCAAACGCATTTAGGGCACAGTTCAGCAGAAATCAATCGCAATTAGGGCCACATTTTCAGCAGATATCAAACGCATTTAGGGCACAGTTCAGCAGAAATCAATCGCAATTAGGGCCACATTTTCAGCAGATATCAAACGCATTTAGGGCACAGTTCAGCAGAAATCAATCGCAATTAGGGCCACATTTTCAGCAGATATCAAACGCAATTAGGGCACAGTTCAGCAGAAATCAATCGCAATTAGGGCCACATTTTCAGCAGATATCAAACGCATTTAGGGCACAGTTCAGCAGAAATCAATCGCAATTAGGGCCACATTTTCAGCAGATATCAAACGCATTTAGGGCACAGTTCAGCAGAAATCAATCGCAATTAGGGCCACATTTTCAGCAGATATCAAACGCATTTAGGGCACAGTTCAGCAGAAATCAATCGCAATTAGGGCCACATTTTCAGCAGATATCAAACGCATTTAGGGCACAGTTCAGCAGAAATCAATCGCAATTAGGGCCACATTTTCAGCAGATATCAAACGCAATTAGGGCACAGTTCAGCAGAAATCAATCGCAATTAGGGCCACATTTTCAGCAGATATCAAATGCAATTAGGGCACAGTTCAGCAGAAATCAATCGCAATTAGGGCCACATTTTCAGCAGATATCAAATGCAATTAGGGCACAGTTCAGCAGAAATCAATCGCAAATTCGCAATTAGGGCTGCGGCTGCAAAAAGAAAAGAATTTACTCACCTGGCAGGCTGGCACTGGCAGAAGTCTTCTCTCCCTGGTCTCCTCTCCCGGCCGGCTTCTCAGGCGCGCAGTTCCCACGGAGCTTCCTCCCTGGCTTCCTCCTCCAATCTCCCGCGCTGATTCATGCAGGGCTACGGGTCGGGAAGATGGCCACCCGAAGCCCTGTACTGGAGACATAGTCTCCAGAGCAGGGCTTCGGCGGCGGCCATCTTCCTGTAGCCCTGCTCTGCTCTGCCAGCCCGGCGGGGCTGCGGGGAAAAAGTGACGTCACGCCGACGTCACGGAGCCGCCGAGGCCCCTAAGATTGTGAGGCCCCAAGCGACCGCTTGGTTCGCTTTATGCCTCGCGGCGCCCCTGCTGAGAGCTCTATGCACAGCGTGAAGACTGCTTGCTTGGCAGCTGGAAACAGCTGTTATTTTCCACAGTGCAACAAGGTTCACAGACAGCAAACTGTCAGGACCATGGCCATGACATCACACTGTGGGAAGGGTTTTACCATATCAGCCACACAGACCCCCCTGATGAGCTTTTCAAGAAAAGGTAAAGATTTTTCAAGGGAAAAGGGGTATCAGCTACTGATTGGGATGAAAGTCAATCCTTGGTTAAAGTTCCTCTTTAAAATGGGATAAAACTAACAAAACATTCAATAAAAATATGTTTTTCTTTTTTACTTGTATTACCCATACAGTTATTATATATGCTTCTGGTCACTAGTAATATTGTCTATTTACAAATCACAAGTTCCCAAAGTACAGTTTTCTGCTCTGAAAGCTGTCATTGCATTATACTGCATAGGTGTTATATTTATACAGTGGGAATGCGAAAGTTTGGGAAACCTTTTTAACCACTTGAGGACCCACGCTTTAACCCCCCTTAAGGACCAGCGCTGTATTCTGTGATCTGTGCTGGGTGGGCTGTGCAGCCCCCAGCACAGATCAGGTAGCAGGCAGAGCGACCAGATCGCCCCCCCCCTTTTTTCCCCCCTATGGGAATGATGTGCAGGGGGGGGGGTCTGATCGCTCCTGCCTGCCTGAGGTTTGCGGGGGGGGGGGGGCACCTCAAAGCCCCCCTCTGCGGCGACATTCCCCCCTCCCTCTCCTCCCCCGGAGATCCGAGGCTGCACAGGAACGGATCTGTCCTGTCTGTCATGTGACAGCGATCCCAGGCCGCTGATTGGCCGGGGATCGCTGATCTGGTACAACGCTGCTACTGTTAGCAGCGTTGTACAAATGTAAACAAAGCAGATTATTTCCGCTTGTGTTAACATTTAGCCTGCGAGCTGCGATCGGCGGCCCGCAGGCTATTCACGGAGCCCCCCACTGTTAATTGACAGGAAGCAGCCGCTCGCGCGAGCGGCTGCTTCCTGATTAATTAGCCTGCAGCCGGCGACGCAGTACTGCGTCTCTGGTCCTGCAGCTGCCACTTTGCCGACGTGCGTTATGAGTGCGCGGTCGGCAAGTGGTTAATGGTCATGATTTTCCTGTATAAATCGTTGTTTGTTACGATAAAAAATGTCTCATATATCATATAGGAGACACACACAGTGATATTTGAGAAGTGAAATGAAGTTTATTGGACTTACAGAAAGTGTGCAATAATTGTTTTAATAAAATTAAATAAAATTAGGCAGGTGCATACATTTGGGCACTGTTGTCATTTTATTGATTCCAAAACCTTTAGAACTAATTATTGGAACTCAAATTGGCTTGGTAAGCTCAGTGACCCCTGACCGACATACACAGGTGAATCCAATTATGAGAAAGAGTGTTTAAGGGGGTCAATTGTAAGTTTCCCTCCTCTTTTCATTTTCTCTGAAGAGTAGCAACACGGGGTCTCAAAACAACTCTCAAATGACCTGAAGACAAAGATTGTTCACCATCATGGTCTAGGGGAAGGATACAGAAAGTTGTCTTAGAGATTTCAGTTCTCTGTTTCCACAGTTAGGAACATATTGAGGAGATGGAAGACCACAGGTTCAGTTCAAGATAAGGCTCGAAGTGGCAGACCAAGAGAAATCTTGGATAAACAGAAGCAGCGAATGGTGAGAACAGTCAGAGTCAACCCACAGACCAGCACCAAAGTCCTAAAACATCATCTTGCTGCAGATGGAGTCACTGTGCATTAATCAACCATTCGGCACACTTTACACAAGGAGATGCTGTATGTAAGGGTGATTCAGAAGAAGCCTTTTCTCTGCCCACAGCACAAACAGAGCCACTTGAGGTATGCTAAAGCACATTTGGACAAGCCAGCTTCATTTTGGAATAAGGTGCTGTGGACTGATGAAACTATAATGGGCTTAACAAGGGGTGTTATGCATGGAGGAAATACACAGCATTCCAAGAAAAACACCTGCCACCTACAATAAAATATGATGGTGGTTCCATCATGCTGTAGGGCTGTGCGGCCAGTGCAGGGACTGGGAATCTTGTCAAGGTTGAGGGACACATGGATTCCACTCAGTATCAGCAGATTCTGGAGACCAATGTCCAGGAATCAGTGACAAAGCTGAAGCTGTGCTGGGGCTGGATCTTTCAACAAGACAACGACCCTAAACACTGCTCAAAATCCACTAAGGCATTCATGCAGAGGAACTAGTACAACGTTCTGGAATGGCCATCTCAGTCCCCAGACCTGAATATAATTGAAAATCTGTGGTGTGAGTTAAAGAGAGCTGTCCATGCTCGAAAGCCATCAAACCTGAATGAACTAGAGATGTTTTGTAAAGAGGAATGGTCCAAAATACCTTCAACCAGAATCCAGACTCTCATTGGTACCTACAGGAAGCGATTAGACGCTGTAATTTTTGCAAAAGGAGGATCTACTAAATATTGATTTTATTTTTTGTGGTGCCCAATTTTTTTTCACTTCTCAAATATCAATGTGTGTGTCTCCTATATTTAACTGACATTTTTTATCATAACAACCAACGATTTATACAGGAAAATCATGACGATTAACAAGGTTGCCCAAACTTTTGCATCCCACTGTATATTACCGTATATACTCGCATATAAGCCGACCCGCATATAAGCCGACCCCCCCACTTTTACTTAACAAACCAGTAAAAAATGATTGACCCCCATATAAGCCCGGGGGTAGGAAATGCTGGCCGCCTTATTCCCCTAGTGTGTCCCAGTATCGCTAGTATAGTGCCCAGTATAGCTAGTATAGTGCCCAGTATAGCTAGTATAGTGCCCAGTACAGCTAGTATAGTGCCCCAGTACAGCTAGTATAGTGCCCCAGTAAAGCTAGTATAGTGCCCCAGTATAGCTAGTATAGTGCCCCAGTATAGCTAGTATAGTGTCCATTATAGCTAGTATAGTGCCCAGTGTAGCTAGTATAGTGCCCCAGTATAGCTAGTAGAGTGCCCATTATAGCAAGTATAGTGCCCCAGTATAGCTAGTATAGTGCCCAGTATAGCTAGTATAGTGCCCCAGTATAGCTAGTATAGTGTCCATTATAGCTAGTATAGTGCCCCAGTATAGCTAGTATAGTGCCCATTATAGCTAGTATAGTGCCCATTATAGCTAGTATAGTGCCCATTATAGCTAGTATAGTGCCCATTATAGCTAGTATAGTGCCCCAGTATAGCTAGTATAGTGCTCAGTATAGCTAGTATAGTGCCCCAGTATAGCTAGTATAGTGCCCCAGTATAGCTAGTATAGTGCCCCAGTATAGCTAGTATAGTGCCCATTATAGCTAGTATAGTGCCCATTATAGCTAGTATAGTGCCCATTATAGCTAGTATAGTGCCCATTATAGCTAGTATAGTGCCCAGTGCAGCTAGTATAGTGCCCAGTGCAGCTAGTATAGTGCCCCAGTATAGCTAGTATAGTGCCCATTATAGCTAGTATAGTGCCCAGTGTAGCTAGTATAGTGCCCATTATAGCTAGTATAGTGCCCCAGTATCGCTAGGTAGTGCCCCAGTATCGCTAGTATAGTGCCCCAGTATCGCTAGGTAGTGCCCCAGTGCCCCCCCCCCCGCCTCCCCTCTCCCCTGCGGCCGCCGCTGCTTTTACCTTAGCAGGCGCCGCTTCTTCTATTCCCCTCCTCTCTGGCTCCGTAGGACAGCAGCACTCTTCACGGTGGCTGCTGTGATCAGACAGGAAGCAGCGAAGAGCGCGGCTTCCTGTAGCGGCGGTTGCTATGGGAACCGCTCTCTCTCTCTACTGCAGCCGCCGTGAAGAGCGCTGCAGTGATTTACGGAGCCGGACAGGAGGGGAATAGAAGAAGCGGCGCCGGGCAGGTAATTGCAGCAGTAGCGGCGGCCGCGGGGGGGGCGGGGGGGGGGGGTTAGTGCGGGGGGCTCGGACCACCATCACCAGCACCAGACTCGCATACAAGCCGACCCCCAACTTTTGACCCCCTTTTTGGGGGTCAAAAATTCGGCTTGTATGCGAGTATATACGGTATAATGTATCCAGTGATCACTTCTCAGCTCTCTCTGGTTGTACAATGTGCGCAGTTCAGTGTCACCATGCTGCTGGCTGGATACCAATTGTAGCAAACAAAGGAATGTAAACAAATGATAATGTTATTACCTCTTCAGATGCCTGAAGCTTAAAGGACAAACTTCCTTTTAACTAGTTGCCGACTGCTCTACGCCAATTGGCTTGAACGCAGCGATTGTCCCAGGACCGCTCAACTCCAATTGGCGCGAAGGCCTGGGGGCGGAAATTGCAGTCTATGCGTACGCATCCCCGCTTGAATCCGCTCCGTCATCAGTCTCCTAGGAGACTGGTAGATGGCGCCGTCTATTTACATGGTACAGCGCTGTGAACTACGGCAGTCACTCGGCTGTCCCCTGGAGAAGCTGAAGAGCGATCGGCTCTCATAGGCTAATGATGTCTAGGACAGCCGATCGCAGTGATTTAAATTCAAGGTCTTGTGCGCTCCTCTCTACCACTAAACACTGTATCCACGTTCTCTAAGTACTTCACAGCAAGTTGGATCGCTAAATACCTAATTGAGTGTGTACCTCAATAAGCAAGTTATACTGGGATCTGTGGTATAGCGCTCAACAACCATCCATTTCTATATACACATGAGGCAGTCCATAATATTATGCAACATAATGCTAAAAATTGTAAAAATTTAAAAATTAAAATTTAAAAATTAAAAGTCCAAGTATCAAAGTCCAACAAACATCAGATCTTCTTTGCACATATATGGTAAACTTTGTACGCTCACCAGATCTATGGGCCAACCTAAATTGCTCGGCAATCGCGCTTGTGACACTCTGTCAGTGCTCCCATGCGACCAAGCTGCTCCAATCACGTATCCTCGAAATTTCAGAACATGGAAACAAAGCATACATCCATAGGGTAATACTGTTTGGCAATATGATCCACCACTCCCTTTAAAAGCTCTTTCTCCAGTGGTTCCCTGAGTTTTATAAATCACCCAGTGATACTTCCACCGTATTTCAACAAAGCCTCTCACCGTATGCCCATGCTGACCCAGCACAGACCAGCCAAACACGCTTGTTGATAGTAGTAGTAATTGCTGTACCATACACCCGAATCTTCCCCTAGGACTCAAGCATGGCCACACATGGTGTAATACCGTTTATTCAATTATTAAAAGATTAAAAAGTGCACTCACAATGTTGTAGATTTTCAAATGCGCATATCAGATATCAAACAGCCGACTAGCGTCTCCTTCACTCCATAGGCTCCGCCCAACTAGTTTCGTCAAAAGACTCATCAGGGGCATGGCCTATCGGAGCAGGAGACGTCACTAAAATACACAGTTCTAATCACATGATCCATCACATGATCCATCACATGACGCGGACCTTCCGCCCACCTCAGCGTCTTTCATTCATCTTATCCTGCCGCCTCTCATTAGTGCGGCACTGTGCTGAAAAATACTACAATTCCCATAATCCCTAGCTGGTCTCCGCTGTGTCCTAATACTACTGGGGAAAGACTACATTACCCATACTTCTACTGGTCATCCCCACCCACCTGTACTTAACCCTTTCTATAGCGGAAACCCGTACTGAAACGGAGATAGGCCACCCGCATTCAACCAATAAAAATATATTTCTATAACAGCGAAAATGTCCCTGAGGTAGAACCATGATGTTAATAAATTTAACTAAAAATGTTAAAAATTATGAATTAAAATGAAACTGACCACCATGAAGTCAATGCGACAGGGGGCTTATAATTACCTTACATTCCGGCATTTTTAAAGTTACATTCCGGCATTTTTTATTTATAAAGGGACAGTGCCTGCAGCAAGGTGCTTACTACACAGGGCAACCACAAACCCCCCTCTCTAAACACAAGATTCATGATTGACGCATCAGTGTTGACATGAACCTCAAAGCCTGCCCTTATTATTCCACCTCCCTCCAATATCCCAAAGTTTGCACATAATTACCCAGCACCACCCCACAATACCCAATACACCATTCCAATCAATATGGCCCTACTCCACCAATGCTACATGATAAAAACAAGAACACTGATAGAGTCAATAAATTACTCCCCCTTACAGTACTAATCATCTAATCGTCAGCAATGAAGCAGTTGATGTCTAACTCTACATTAAGGCCTTTGGGGGTCAAAGTTTTTAACTCATATATCCACCTCGTCTCCAATTTCGAGATTTCCCTCACTTTATGGCATCCCCTCCATCTGGTTGTCAATTTTTGTAACCCACAAAATTTCAACAATTTAGCATCTTGCCCATGTTTATCTGCAAAATGTCTGGAGACACTGTGTCCTCTCACTCCATTGGTGATATTATTAACATGTTAACCAATACGCTTCTTAAGCGCTCTCTTAGTCCTTCCCACATACTGCAGCCCGCACGGGCACCACAAACAGTAAACCACATGCGTGCTGCAGCAGTGGATGAACTCTCTTATCTTATAGTTTTTACTTGTCTGAAATGACACAACCTCCCTTAGTCTAATCCCCTGTGCTCGTTCACATCCCACACATTGTCGACATGGGAAAAATCCCACGTTACCCCACATGTCAGTTTGGTTGTTAACCAAGGGTCCTTCCACATAAGTTTTTACCAAGCTTTGTTGCAGATTTTTTGCTCGCCTGTATATAAACCTCGGGGAGTGAGGTAAAACCACCCCCAGTACGGGGTCATTTCTCAATAATCCCCAATGTTTTCTGTATACACGTTCTATGTCCTTATATTGGGAATTGAAATTCATCATCACAGCAAATTCAAAGGCACTGGAATTGGCTCTTTCTTTCTTACCCTCTTGTAAATAAACCTCTCTACCTTTCTCCCCAATCTCAACTACCATCTGCTCCAAACGGGCCCGACTATACCCCTTCTCTACAAATCGATCAACCAGCATGTTTGATTGTATGAAAAAATCTGCTTGGGTGGAACAGTTCCTCCGTATCCTTCCCAACTGGGCTCTAGGGATGTTCTCCATCCATTTGGGGTGGTGGCAGCTCGTTTTAGGGATGTAAGAGTTTCTATCAGTTTTTTTAAAAAAAGTTTTAGTGCCCAACACCCCATTATTCTTCATCACCACTATGTCCAAAAACTCAATTTCCTCCCTACTGTATTTCATAGTGAGGTCAATACCTAATGTATTAACATTCAGCCATTGTGTAAACTGCTGCAGATCCTCTTCATTTCCATTCCATATCCAAAATAAGTCGTCAATAAACCTCCTCCATATCACAACTTTACTACTGTTGGGTGCCCTCAAAATATCCCTTTCCCACTGGTCCATAAATATATTTGCGACGCTGGGGGCAAACTTGGCCCCCATCGCG
Organism: Hyperolius riggenbachi; assembly: GCF_040937935.1. NCBI lineage: Eukaryota > Metazoa > Chordata > Amphibia > Anura > Hyperoliidae > Hyperolius > Hyperolius riggenbachi. Next base: position 262,545,065 of record NC_090654.1, on the reverse strand, counting down.
CATCCTACCATCTGTAAATAAAAATCACCTCCGTACCAAAAATAATTATGTGATAGTGAAAATTCCAGTAATTCCACAATGAAAGCTATCTGAGCTTCCCTAAGTAGATTCTGATCAATTAATACCTTTTTGACCGCCTCCAGTGCCTTTTCGTGAGGAATAATTGTATATAATGCTGCAACATCTGCAGTAACTAAAATTGACATTTCATCCACTCGTAACCCGTTAATGTTCTGCAAGAAATGCTTGGTGTCTCTCAACAAATATTTTGGGCAGCACGGTGGCGTAGTGGTTAGCGCTCTTGCCTTGCAGCGCTGGGTCCCCGGTTCGTATCCCAGCCAGGACACTATCTGCAAAGAGTTTGTATGTTCTCTCCGTGTCTGCGTGGGTTTCCTCCGGGCACTCCGGTTTCCTCCCACATTCCAAAAACATACAGATAAGTTAATTGGCTCCCCCTAAAATTGGCCCTAGACTACAGTACTTACACTACATAATATAGACATATGGCAATGGTAGGGATTAGATTGTGAGCTCCTTTGAGGGACAGTTAGTGACAAGATATATATATACACTGTACAGCGCTGCGTAATATGTCGGCGCTATATAAATACTAAATAATAATAATAATAATAATAATAATAACAAATATGGTATTTCCCCAACAACTGGTTGTAAATACGTATCAATATACTCCCCTATTCTTTGATTGAGACCCCCTATCCCACTAACAATGGGGCGACCGGGGGGATTTTGCTGATTTTTATGAATCTTGGGGTTATGATATATGACCGGTATTCTTGGAGCATCAACCATTAAATAACAAAACTCAGCATCATTCAGTATACCCCTATCCAGACCACCTCTCAAAATCCTCCTCATTTCCTCCTTATACTCACCTGTGGGGTCACACCTCAGTTTTTTGTAGGTAACAGTGTCTGACAATATATTTTCCATCCCTTGTTTATACTTATCTTTATGCACTATAACCACCCCCCCCCCCCCCCCTTTATCCGCAGGCCTAATCATAATTTCTTTCCTCTTATTTAAAGTCTTAATTACTTTCTGTTCTTCTGACTTTTTCTGCATATGTATTTGCTCAATCTCATTGAGTACCATATTTTTAAAACTGACAACCGTGCTGTCCCTTGCCAAGTCAGGGGGATTAAATGTAGATCGATTCTTAAGAGTTGTGTGCACAAACTCCTGATTTAGCCCTCCTCTATTAGCCCTGCTGGTGGGGCCCTCTTTAGCCAAAAAGTATTTTTTAATATTCATTTTATGAATAAATTTATGTGTGTCAACATATGCGTCAAACTTATTCACACCCTTTTGGGGGGCATATTTTAAACCTTTATCCAACACTCTCAATTCCGCCTGAGTCACATCCACTCCACTAATATTGAAAATACCTCTCCCTACTACCTTCTTCTTTTCATTCCTACCCCCTCTTTGTCCTCTTCTATGCTTCTTTTGCGTACATTCTTTCCTTGATACCCCACCTCCCCCCACCCACCTCCCCTCCGATCCCCTAAAAAATGCCGGTGTACTGTCTCATCTGCCTCTCTCTCTAAAGGTTCATATCTATTGAAGGTAGGTAACAACATATCCCTCCTTTCCTTTTCTTCCCAACTCCCCCTAGCTGGGTTCCGCCTAGATGGGCTTGGAGGTCTAGGTAGAGTTCTGTCTCCCCCTTGTGGATTCTGCCCTCCATGAAAGTGCCCCCCATAATTTCCCCTATTTCCCCTTGGGCCTCTCCCTCTATTGAACCTCGGGTATTCCCATTGTTCCTCTCCCTCATAACCAACATTTCTTCTATGGGGTGATTGATACATACCTCTTTTCAGGTATCCCCCCCTCTGGGGTCCATTGTGAACGGCTCCTCTATTCCATCCGTTCCCTCCATATCCCCCATCAGTTTGTTCAAGGTTAGGCATACCACTGGTTGTCATGGTGTCTAATGTTTGGCTATCTTTTTCTTCTTCCTTCTTTTTCCTTTTATTCTGCTCCACTTGCCATTTGTAAGCAGTTTTGTTCTTATACTCCTGCCAGTCATTTTGAAACCGATTGATCCTAATCTCACTGACCTCCTTCTCACACTTCTGAATAGCCTTACCCAAACCACCCGCACTGGTGTTAAACTCCTCCTCATCCTTAAAAGGTTCCATTTTTACTCTAATGTTCTCAATTTCCTTCCCCAATTTATCCAGGCGATTTTGTTTCCTTTTGGCCAGTAATTTCAACAGGTTAATCCCACAGGTATTTAAAAATTCACCCAACTCTCTGTCATTGTCATCATTTTCTTCCCCATCATTCGGGAGCACGTCCCATCTAAACCTCTTAGGGATAATACCTTCCTTCAGTGGCTTGTTTTTTCAAACTAGCCAAATCCCACCATGCGTTTGTTTCCTTGGTCATCAGATTCTGCAATTGTTTGAATAAACCCTCCATACTCTGATAGTTAGGGTCAGGTTCTTTCACAAACACCTTATCTAAATCTATGACCCCTCTATTTCTAATCTCAAAAATTTCCATTTTGGAGAGTCTGCAGCACCAAGGTTTATACACAGTATACTATATTTAAATTTAAATTCAAGGTCTTGTGCGCTCCTCTCTACCACTAAACACTGTATCCACGTTCTCTAAGTACTTCACAGCAAGTTGGATCGCTAAATACCTAATTGAGTGTGTACCTCAATAAGCAAGTTATACTGGGATCTGTGGTATAGCGCTCAACAACCATCCATTTCTATATACACATGAGGCAGTCCATAATATTATGCAACATAATGCTAAAAATTGTAAAAATTTAAAAATTAAAATTTAAAAATTAAAAGTCCAAGTATCAAAGTCCAACAAACATCAGATCTTCTTTGCACATATATGGTAAACTTTGTACGCTCACCAGATCTATGGGCCAACCTAAATTGCTCGGCAATCGCGCTTGTGACACTCTGTCAGTGCTCCCATGCGACCAAGCTGCTCCAATCACGTATCCTCGAAATTTCAGAACATGGAAACAAAGCATACATCCATAGGGTAATACTGTTTGGCAATATGATCCACCACTCCCTTTAAAAGCTCTTTCTCCAGTGGTTCCCTGAGTTTTATAAATCACCCAGTGATACTTCCACCGTATTTCAACAAAGCCTCTCACCGTATGCCCATGCTGACCCAGCACAGACCAGCCAAACACGCTTGTTGATAGTAGTAGTAATTGCTGTACCATACACCCGAATCTTCCCCTAGGACTCAAGCATGGCCACACATGGTGTAATACCGTTTATTCAATTATTAAAAGATTAAAAAGTGCACTCACAATGTTGTAGATTTTCAAATGCGCATATCAGATATCAAACAGCCGGCTAGCGTCTCCTTCACTCCATAGGCTCCGCCCAACTAGTTTCGTCAAAAGACTCATCAGGGGCATGGCCTATCGGAGCAGGAGACGTCACTAAAATACACAGTTCTAATCACATGATCCATCACATGATCCATCACATGACGCGGACCTTCCGCCCACCTCAGCGTCTTTCATTCATCTTATCCTGCCGCCTCTCATTAGTGCGGCACTGTGCTGAAAAATACTACAATTCCCATAATCCCTAGCTGGTCTCCGCTGTGTCCTAATACTACTGGGGAAAGACTACATTACCCATACTTCTACTGGTCATCCCCACCCACCTGTACTTAACCCTTTCTATAGCGGAAACCCGTACTGAAACGGAGATAGGCCACCCGCATTCAACCAATAAAAATATATTTCTATAACAGCGAAAATGTCCCTGAGGTAGAACCATGATGTTAATAAATTTAACTAAAAATGTTAAAAATTATGAATTAAAATGAAACTGACCACCATGAAGTCAATGCGACAGGGGGCTTATAATTACCTTACATTCCGGCATTTTTAAAGTTACATTCCGGCATTTTTTATTTATAAAGGGACAGTGCCTGCAGCAAGGTGCTTACTACACAGGGCAACCACAAACCCCCCTCTCTAAACACAAGATTCATGATTGACGCATCAGTGTTGACATGAACCTCAAAGCCTGCCCTTATTATTCCACCTCCCTCCAATATCCCAAAGTTTGCACATAATTACCCAGCACCACCCCACAATACCCAATACACTATTCCAATCAATATGGCCCTACTCCACCAATGCTACATGATAAAAACAAGAACACTGATAGAGTCAATAAATTACTCCCCCTTACAGTACCAATCATCTAATCGTCAGCAATGAAGCAGTTGATGTCTAACTCTACATTAAGGCCTTTGGGGGTCAAAGTTTTTAACTCATATATCCACCTCGTCTCCAATTTCGAGATTTCCCTCACTTTATGGCATCCCCTCCATCTGGTTGTCAATTTTTGTAACCCACAAAATTTCAACAATTTAGCATCTTGCCCATGTTTATCTGCAAAATGTCTGGAGACACTGTGTCCTCTCACTCCATTGGTGATATTATTAACATGTTCACCAATACGCTTCTTAAGCGCTCTCTTAGTCCTTCCCACATACTGCAGCCCGCACGGGCACCACAAACAGTAAACCACATGCGTGCTGCAGCAGTGGATGAACTCTCTTATCTTATAGTTTTTACTTGTCTGAAATGACACAACCTCCCTTAGTCTAATCCCCTGTGCTCGTTCACATCCCACACATTGTCGACATGGGAAAAATCCCACGTTACCCCACATGTCAGTTTGGTTGTTAACCAAGGGTCCTTCCACATAAGTTTTTACCAAGCTTTGTTGCAGATTTTTTGCTCGCCTGTATATAAACCTCGGGGAGTGAGGTAAAACCACCCCCAGTACGGGGTCATTTCTCAATAATCCCCAATGTTTTCTGTATACACGTTCTATGTCCTTATATTGGGAATTGAAATTCATCATCACAGCAAATTCAAAGGCACTGGAATTGGCTCTTTCTTTCTTACCCTCTTGTAAATAAACCTCTCTACCTTTCTCCCCAATCTCAACTACCATCTGCTCCAAACGGGCCCGACTATACCCCTTCTCTACAAATCGATCAACCAGCATGTTTGATTGTATGAAAAAATCTGCTTGGGTGGAACAGTTCCTCCGTATCCTTCCCAACTGGGCTCTAGGGATGTTTTCCATCCATTTGGGGTGGTGGCAGCTCGTTTTAGGGATGTAAGAGTTTCTATCAGTTTTTTTAAAAAAAGTTTTAGTGCCCAACACCCCATTATTCTTCATCACCACTATGTCCAAAAACTCAATTTCCTCCCTACTGTATTTCATAGTGAGGTCAATACCTAATGTATTAACATTCAGCCATTGTGTAAACTGCTGCAGATCCTCTTCATTTCCATTCCATATCCAAAATAAGTCGTCAATAAACCTCCTCCATATCACAACTTTACTACTGTTGGGTGCCCTCAAAATATCCCTTTCCCACTGGTCCATAAATATATTTGCGACGCTGGGGGCAAACTTGGCCCCCATCGCGCATCCTACCATCTGTAAATAAAAATCACCTCCGTACCAAAAATAATTATGTGATAGTGAAAATTCCAGTAATTCCACAATGAAAGCTATCTGAGCTTCCCTAAGTAGATTCTGATCAATTAATACCTTTTTGACCGCCTCCAGTGCCTTTTCGTGAGGAATAATTGTATATAATGCTGCAACATCTGCAGTAACTAAAATTGACATTTCATCCACTCGTAACCCGTTAATGTTCTGCAAGAAATGCTTGGTGTCTCTCAACAAATATTTTGGGCAGCACGGTGGCGTAGTGGTTAGCGCTCTTGCCTTGCAGCGCTGGGTCCCCGGTTCGTATCCCAGCCAGGACACTATCTGCAAAGAGTTTGTATGTTCTCTCCGTGTCTGCGTGGGTTTCCTCCGGGCACTCCGGTTTCCTCCCACATTCCAAAAACATACAGATAAGTTAATTGGCTCCCCCTAAAATTGGCCCTAGACTACAGTACTTACACTACATAATATAGACATATGGCAATGGTAGGGATTAGATTGTGAGCTCCTTTGAGGGACAGTTAGTGACAAGATATATATATACACTGTACAGCGCTGCGTAATATGTCGGCGCTATATAAATACTAAATAATAATAATAATAATAATAATAATAATAACAAATATGGTATTTCCCCAACAACTGGTTGTAAATACGTATCAATATACTCCCCTATTCTTTGATTGAGACCCCCTATCCCACTAACAATGGGGCGACCGGGGGGATTTTGCTGATTTTTATGAATCTTGGGGTTATGATATATGACCGGTATTCTTGGAGCATCAACCATTAAATAACAAAACTCAGCATCATTCAGTATACCCCTATCCAGACCACCTCTCAAAATCCTCCTCATTTCCTCCTTATACTCACCTGTGGGGTCACACCTCAGTTTTTTGTAGGTAACAGTGTCTGACAATATATTTTCCATCCCTTGTTTATACTTATCTTTATGCACTATAACCACCCCCCCCCCCCCCCTTTATCCGCAGGCCTAATCATAATTTCTTTCCTCTTATTTAAAGTCTTAATTACTTTCTGTTCTTCTGACTTTTTCTGCATATGTATTTGCTCAATCTCATTGAGTACCATATTTTTAAAACTGACAACCGTGCTGTCCCTTGCCAAGTCAGGGGGATTAAATGTAGATCGATTCTTAAGAGTTGTGTGCACAAACTCCTGATTTAGCCCTCCTCTATTAGCCCTGCTGGTGGGGCCCTCTTTAGCCAAAAAGTATTTTTTAATATTCATTTTATGAATAAATTTATGTGTGTCAACATATGCGTCAAACTTATTCACACCCTTTTGGGGGGCATATTTTAAACCTTTATCCAACACTCTCAATTCCGCCTGAGTCACATCCACTCCACTAATATTGAAAATACCTCTCCCTACTACCTTCTTCTTTTCATTCCTACCCCCTCTTTGTCCTCTTCTATGCTTCTTTTGCGTACATTCTTTCCTTGATACCCCACCTCCCCCCACCCACCTCCCCTCCGATCCCCTAAAAAATGCCGGTGTACTGTCTCATCTGCCTCTCTCTCTAAAGGTTCATATCTATTGAAGGTAGGTAACAACATATCCCTCCTTTCCTTTTCTTCCCAACTCCCCCTAGCTGGGTTCCGCCTAGATGGGCTTGGAGGTCTAGGTAGAGTTCTGTCTCCCCCTTGTGGATTCTGCCCTCCATGAAAGTGCCCCCCATAATTTCCCCTATTTCCCCTTGGGCCTCTCCCTCTATTGAACCTCGGGTATTCCCATTGTTCCTCTCCCTCATAACCAACATTTCTTCTATGGGGTGATTGATACATACCTCTTTTCAGGTATCCCCCCCTCTGGGGTCCATTGTGAACGGCTCCTCTATTCCATCCGTTCCCTCCATATCCCCCATCAGTTTGTTCAAGGTTAGGCATACCACTGGTTGTCATGGTGTCTAATGTTTGGCTATCTTTTTCTTCTTCCTTCTTTTTCCTTTTATTCTGCTCCACTTGCCATTTGTAAGCAGTTTTGTTCTTATACTCCTGCCAGTCATTTTGAAACCGATTGATCCTAATCTCACTGACCTCCTTCTCACACTTCTGAATAGCCTTACCCAAACCACCCGCACTGGTGTTAAACTCCTCCTCATCCTTAAAAGGTTCCATTTTTACTCTAATGTTCTCAATTTCCTTCCCCAATTTATCCAGGCGATTTTGTTTCCTTTTGGCCAGTAATTTCAACAGGTTAATCCCACAGGTATTTAAAAATTCACCCAACTCTCTGTCATTGTCATCATTTTCTTCCCCATCATTCGGGAGCACGTCCCATCTAAACCTCTTAGGGATAATACCTTCCTTCAGTGGCTTGTTTTTTCAAACTAGCCAAATCCCACCATGCGTTTGTTTCCTTGGTCATCAGATTCTGCAATTGTTTGAATAAACCCTCCATACTCTGATAGTTAGGGTCAGGTTCTTTCACAAACACCTTATCTAAATCTATGACCCCTCTATTTCTAATCTCAAAAATTTCCATTTTGGAGAGTCTGCAGCACCAAGGTTTATACACAGTATACTATATTTAAATTTAAATTCAAGGTCTTGTGCGCTCCTCTCTACCACTAAACATTGTATCCACGTTCTCTAAGTACTTCACAGCAAGTTGGATCGCTAAATACCTAATTGAGTGTGTACCTCAATAAGCAAGTTATACTGGGATCTGTGGTATAGCGCTCAACAACCATCCATTTCTATATACACATGAGGCAGTCCATAATATTATGCAACATAATGCTAAAAATTGTAAAAATTTAAAAATTAAAATTTAAAAATTAAAAGTCCAAGTATCAAAGTCCAACAAACATCAGATCTTCTTTGCACATATATGGTAAACTTTGTACGCTCACCAGATCTATGGGCCAACCTAAATTGCTCGGCAATCGCGCTTGTGACACTCTGTCAGTGCTCCCATGCGACCAAGCTGCTCCAATCACGTATCCTCGAAATTTCAGAACATGGAAACAAAGCATACATCCATAGGGTAATACTGTTTGGCAATATGATCCACCACTCCCTTTAAAAGCTCTTTCTCCAGTGGTTCCCTGAGTTTTATAAATCACCCAGTGATACTTCCACCGTATTTCAACAAAGCCTCTCACCGTATGCCCATGCTGACCCAGCACAGACCAGCCAAACACGCTTGTTGATAGTAGTAGTAATTGCTGTACCATACACCCGAATCTTCCCCTAGGACTCAAGCATGGCCACACATGGTGTAATACCGTTTATTCAATTATTAAAAGATTAAAAAGTGCACTCACAATGTTGTAGATTTTCAAATGCGCATATCAGATATCAAACAGCCGGCTAGCGTCTCCTTCACTCCATAGGCTCCGCCCAACTAGTTTCGTCAAAAGACTCATCAGGGGCATGGCCTATCGGAGCAGGAGACGTCACTAAAATACACAGTTCTAATCACATGATCCATCACATGATCCATCACATGACGCGGACCTTCCGCCCACCTCAGCGTCTTTCATTCATCTTATCCTGCCGCCTCTCATTAGTGCGGCACTGTGCTGAAAAATACTACAATTCCCATAATCCCTAGCTGGTCTCCGCTGTGTCCTAATACTACTGGGGAAAGACTACATTACCCATACTTCTACTGGTCATCCCCACCCACCTGTACTTAACCCTTTCTATAGCGGAAACCCGTACTGAAACGGAGATAGGCCACCCGCATTCAACCAATAAAAATATATTTCTATAACAGCGAAAATGTCCCTGAGGTAGAACCATGATGTTAATAAATTTAACTAAAAATGTTAAAAATTATGAATTAAAATGAAACTGACCACCATGAAGTCAATGCGACAGGGGGCTTATAATTACCTTACATTCCGGCATTTTTAAAGTTACATTCCGGCATTTTTTATTTATAAAGGGACAGTGCCTGCAGCAAGGTGCTTACTACACAGGGCAACCACAAACCCCCCTCTCTAAACACAAGATTCATGATTGACGCATCAGTGTTGACATGAACCTCAAAGCCTGCCCTTATTATTCCACCTCCCTCCAATATCCCAAAGTTTGCACATAATTACCCAGCACCACCCCACAATACCCAATACACCATTCCAATCAATATGGCCCTACTCCACCAATGCTACATGATAAAAACAAGAACACTGATAGAGTCAATAAATTACTCCCCCTTACAGTACTAATCATCTAATCGTCAGCAATGAAGCAGTTGATGTCTAACTCTACATTAAGGCCTTTGGGGGTCAAAGTTTTTAACTCATATATCCACCTCGTCTCCAATTTCGAGATTTCCCTCACTTTATGGCATCCCCTCCATCTGGTTGTCAATTTTTGTAACCCACAAAATTTCAACAATTTAGCATCTTGCCCATGTTTATCTGCAAAATGTCTGGAGACACTGTGTCCTCTCACTCCATTGGTGATATTATTAACATGTTCACCAATACGCTTTTTAAGCGCTCTCTTAGTCCTTCCCACATACTGCAGCCCGCACGGGCACCACAAACAGTAAACCACATGCGTGCTGCAGCAGTGGATGAACTCTCTTATCTTATAGTTTTTACTTGTCTGAAATGACACAACCTCCCTTAGTCTAATCCCCTGTGCTCGTTCACATCCCACACATTGTCGACATGGGAAAAATCCCACGTTACCCCACATGTCAGTTTGGTTGTTAACCAAGGGTCCTTCCACATAAGTTTTTACCAAGCTTTGTTGCAGATTTTTTGCTCGCCTGTATATAAACCTCGGGGAGTGAGGTAAAACCACCCCCAGTACGGGGTCATTTCTCAATAATCCCTAATGTTTTCTGTATACACGTTCTATGTCCTTATATTGGGAATTGAAATTCATCATCACAGCAAATTCAAAGGCACTGGAATTGGCTCTTTCTTTCTTACCCTCTTGTAAATAAACCTCTCTACCTTTCTCCCCAATCTCAACTACCATCTGCTCCAAACGGGCCCGACTATACCCCTTCTCTACAAATCGATCAACCAGCATGTTTGATTGTATGAAAAAATCTGCTTGGGTGGAACAGTTCCTCCGTATCCTTCCCAACTGGCCTCTAGGGATGTTCTCCATCCATTTGGGGTGGTGGCAGCTCGTTTTAGGGATGTAAGAGTTTCTATCAGTTTTTTTAAAAAAAGTTTTAGTGCCCAACACCCCATTATTCTTCATCACCACTATGTCCAAAAACTCAATTTCCTCCCTACTGTATTTCATAGTGAGGTCAATACCTAATGTATTAACATTCAGCCATTGTGTAAACTGCTGCAGATCCTCTTCATTTCCATTCCATATCCAAAATAAGTCGTCAATAAACCTCCTCCATATCACAACTTTACTACTGTTGGGTGCCCTCAAAATATCCCTTTCCCACTGGTCCATAAATATATTTGCGACGCTGGGGGCAAACTTGGCCCCCATCGCGCATCCTACCATCTGTAAATAAAAATCACCTCCGTACCAAAAATAATTATGTGATAGTGAAAATTCCAGTAATTCCACAATGAAAGCTATCTGAGCTTCCCTAAGTAGATTCTGATCAATTAATACCTTTTTGACCGCCTCCAGTGCCTTTTCGTGAGGAATAATTGTATATAATGCTGCAACATCTGCAGTAACTAAAATTGACATTTCATCCACTCGTAACCCGTTAATGTTCTGCAAGAAATGCTTGGTGTCTCTCAACAAATATTTTGGGCAGCACGGTGGCGTAGTGGTTAGCGCTCTTGCCTTGCAGCGCTGGGTCCCCGGTTCGTATCCCAGCCAGGACACTATCTGCAAAGAGTTTGTATGTTCTCTCCGTGTCTGCGTGGGTTTCCTCCGGGCACTCCGGTTTCCTCCCACATTCCAAAAACATACAGATAAGTTAATTGGCTCCCCCTAAAATTGGCCCTAGACTACAGTACTTACACTACATAATATAGACATATGGCAATGGTAGGGATTAGATTGTGAGCTCCTTTGAGGGACAGTTAGTGACAAGATATATATATACACTGTACAGCGCTGCGTAATATGTCGGCGCTATATAAATACTAAATAATAATAATAATAATAATAACAAATATGGTATTTCCCCAACAACTGGTTGTAAATACGTATCAATATACTCCCCTATTCTTTGATTGAGACCCCCTATCCCACTAACAATGGGGCGACCGGGGGGATTTTGCTGATTTTTATGAATCTTGGGGTTATGATATATGACCGGTATTCTTGGAGCATCAACCATTAAATAACAAAACTCAGCATCATTCAGTATACCCCTATCCAGACCACCTCTCAAAATCCTCCTCATTTCCTCCTTATACTCACCTGTGGGGTCACACCTCAGTTTTTTGTAGGTAACAGTGTCTGACAATATATTTTCCATCCCTTGTTTATACTTATCTTTATGCACTATAACCACCCCCCCCCCCCCCTTTATCCGCAGGCCTAATCATAATTTCTTTCCTCTTATTTAAAGTCTTAATTACTTTCTGTTCTTCTGACTTTTTCTGCATATGTATTTGCTCAATCTCATTGAGTACCATATTTTTAAAACTGACAACCGTGCTGTCCCTTGCCAAGTCAGGGGGATTAAATGTAGATCGATTCTTAAGAGTTGTGTGCACAAACTCCTGATTTAGCCCTCCTCTATTAGCCCTGCTGGTGGGGCCCTCTTTAGCCAAAAAGTATTTTTTAATATTCATTTTATGAATAAATTTATGTGTGTCAACATATGCGTCAAACTTATTCACACCCTTTTGGGGGGCATATTTTAAACCTTTATCCAACACTCTCAATTCCGCCTGAGTCACATCCACTCCACTAATATTGAAAATACCTCTCCCTACTACCTTCTTCTTTTCATTCCTACCCCCTCTTTGTCCTCTTCTATGCTTCTTTTGCGTACATTCTTTCCTTGATACCCCACCTCCCCCCACCCACCTCCCCTCCGATCCCCTAAAAAATGCCGGTGTACTGTCTCATCTGCCTCTCTCTCTAAAGGTTCATATCTATTGAAGGTAGGTAACAACATATCCCTCCTTTCCTTTTCTTCCCAACTCCCCCTAGCTGGGTTCCGCCTAGATGGGCTTGGAGGTCTAGGTAGAGTTCTGTCTCCCCCTTGTGGATTCTGCCCTCCATGAAAGTGCCCCCCATAATTTCCCCTATTTCCCCTTGGGCCTCTCCCTCTATTGAACCTCGGGTATTCCCATTGTTCCTCTCCCTCATAACCAACATTTCTTCTATGGGGTGATTGATACATACCTCTTTTCAGGTATCCCCCCCTCTGGGGTCCATTGTGAACGGCTCCTCTATTCCATCCGTTCCCTCCATATCCCCCATCAGTTTGTTCAAGGTTAGGCATACCACTGGTTGTCATGGTGTCTAATGTTTGGCTATCTTTTTCTTCTTCCTTCTTTTTCCTTTTATTCTGCTCCACTTGCCATTTGTAAGCAGTTTTGTTCTTATACTCCTGCCAGTCATTTTGAAACCGATTGATCCTAATCTCACTGACCTCCTTCTCACACTTCTGAATAGCCTTACCCAAACCACCCGCACTGGTGTTAAACTCCTCCTCATCCTTAAAAGGTTCCATTTTTACTCTAATGTTCTCAATTTCCTTCCCCAATTTATCCAGGCGATTTTGTTTCCTTTTGGCCAGTAATTTCAACAGGTTAATCCCACAGGTATTTAAAAATTCACCCAACTCTCTGTCATTGTCATCATTTTCTTCCCCATCATTCGGGAGCACGTCCCATCTAAACCTCTTAGGGATAATACCTTCCTTCAGTGGCTTGTTTTTTCAAACTAGCCAAATCCCACCATGCGTTTGTTTCCTTGGTCATCAGATTCTGCAATTGTTTGAATAAACCCTCCATACTCTGATAGTTAGGGTCAGGTTCTTTCACAAACACCTTATCTAAATCTATGACCCCTCTATTTCTAATCTCAAAAATTTCCATTTTGGAGAGTCTGCAGCACCAAGGTTTATACACAGTATACTATATTTAAATTTAAATTCAAGGTCTTGTGCGCTCCTCTCTACCACTAAACACTGTATCCACGTTCTCTAAGTACTTCACAGCAAGTTGGATCGCTAAATACCTAATTGAGTGTGTACCTCAATAAGCAAGTTATACTGGGATCTGTGGTATAGCGCTCAACAACCATCCATTTCTATATACACATGAGGCAGTCCATAATATTATGCAACATAATGCTAAAAATTGTAAAAATTTAAAAATTAAAATTTAAAAATTAAAAGTCCAAGTATCAAAGTCCAACAAACATCAGATCTTCTTTGCACATATATGGTAAACTTTGTACGCTCACCAGATCTATGGGCCAACCTAAATTGCTCGGCAATCGCGCTTGTGACACTCTGTCAGTGCTCCCATGCGACCAAGCTGCTCCAATCACGTATCCTCGAAATTTCAGAACATGGAAACAAAGCATACATCCATAGGGTAATACTGTTTGGCAATATGATCCACCACTCCCTTTAAAAGCTCTTTCTCCAGTGGTTCCCTGAGTTTTATAAATCACCCAGTGATACTTCCACCGTATTTCAACAAAGCCTCTCACCGTATGCCCATGCTGACCCAGCACAGACCAGCCAAACACGCTTGTTGATAGTAGTAGTAATTGCTGTACCATACACCCGAATCTTCCCCTAGGACTCAAGCATGGCCACACATGGTGTAATACAGTTTATTCAATTATTAAAAGATTAAAAAGTGCACTCACAATGTTGTAGATTTTCAAATGCGCATATCAGATATCAAACAGCCGGCTAGCGTCTCCTTCACTCCATAGGCTCCGCCCAACTAGTTTCGTCAAAAGACTCATCAGGGGCATGGCCTATCGGAGCAGGAGACGTCACTAAAATACACAGTTCTAATCACATGATCCATCACATGACGCAGACCTTCCGCCCACCTCAGCGTCTTTCATTCATCTTATCCTGCCGCCTCTCATTAGTGCGGCACTGTGCTGAAAAATACTACAATTCCCATAATCCCTAGCTGGTCTCCGCTGTGTCCTAATACTACTGGGGAAAGACTACATTACCCATACTTCTACTGGTCATCCCCACCCACCTGTACTTAACCCTTTCTATAGCGGAAACCCGTACTGAAACGGAGATAGGCCACCCGCATTCAACCAATAAAAATATATTTCTATAACAGCGAAAATGTCCCTGAGATAGAACCATGATGTTAATAAATTTAACTAAAAATGTTAAAAATTATGAATTAACCACTTGCCGACCGCACACTCATAACGTGCGTCGGCAAAGTGGCAGCTGCAGGACCAGCGACGCAGTACTGCGTCGCCAGCTGCAGCCTAATTAATCAGGAAGCAGCCGCTCGTACGAGCGGCTGCTTCCTGTCAAATCACGGCGGGGGGCTCCGTGAATAGCCTGCGGGCCGCCGATGGCGGCTCGCAGGCTAGATGTAAACACAAGCGGAAATAATCCGCTTTGTTTACATTTGTACGGCGCTGCTGCGCAGCAGCGCCGTAAGGCAGATCGGCGATCCCCGGCCAATCAGCGGCCGGGGATCGCCGCCATGTGACAGGGGACGTCCTGTCACTGGCTGCACAGGACGGATAGCGTCCTGTGCAGCCCGGATCTCAGGGGGGGGAGCAGGTAGGAGAGGGAGGGGGGAATTTCGCCGCGGAGGGGGGCTTTGAGGTGCCCCCCCCGCCACCCACAGCAGGCAGGAGAGATCAGACCCCCCCAGCACATCATCCCCATAGGGGGGAAAAAAGGGGGGCAATCTGATCTCCCTGCCTGCACCCTGATCTGTGCTGGGGGCTGCAGAGCCCACCCAGCACAGATCAATCAAACCAGCGCTGGTCCTTAAGGGGGGGTAAAGGGTGGGTCCTCAAGTGGTTAAAATGAAACTGACCACCATGAAGTCAATGCGACAGGGGGCTTATAATTACCTTACATTCCGGCATTTTTAAAGTTACATTCCGGCATTTTTTATTTATAAAGGGACAGTGCCTGCAGCACGCAGTGATTGGCTAGCGGGGTGGGGGAGGGGCTACAGTAAAAAAAAAAAAAGTAAAATTAATTTAAAAAAAAGACAAAATTAATTTAAAAAATGCCTGCAGCAGCGATCAGAGCCCACCAACAGAAAGCTCTGTTGGTAGGCAAAAAAAAAGGGGGGGGGGGGGGTTGGGAATCATTTGTATGCTGAGTTGAACGGCCCTGCAGCTAGCCCTTAAAGCTGCAGTGGCCTGAATTGTAAAAAATAGCCTGGTCACTAGGGGGGGGGTGTAAGCCTGTGGTCCTTAAGTGGTTAAACAATACCAGTTGCCCAGCAACCCTGCTGGTGTATTTGGCTGCAGCAGTGTCTAAATCAGGCATGGGCAAACTTAGCCCTCCAGCTGTTGAGGAACTACAAGTCCCACAATGCATTGCAGGAGTCTGACAGCCACAGTCATGACACATAAAGCCAAATGCATTAGGGGATTTGTAGTTTCTTAACAGCTGGAGGGCCAAGTTTGCCCATGCCTGGTCTAAATCACACCAGAACAAGCATGCAGATAATCTTGTCAGATCTGACAACTGTGTGCTCACAGTATAAGGGCTCTACCATAGTCTAGGGTTAGTTTCAGTGGTAGAATGCCCTTGTAAGATGGGGTTGTATTCAGGGCCGGCCCGCTCATGAGGCGGGGTGAAACTTTTGCCTCAGGCGGCAAATTTCCAGGGGCGGCATCCGCCCGTCCGTGCGGGGAGCCGGCCGCCGAGCTGGAGGGGTAGCTGGCAGGACGGGGGTATTGGGCCTAGCGGCGGGGAGGGGGGGTCGGACCCCCCCCTCCCTCGCCTGGGTCCCCCGTCCTCCGCTCCCCTCCAGCCTTACATAGAAGCAGCCGCTATTTGTAAGAGGCACGGGCGGGGAGGACTCACCTCTTCCTCGATCCAGCGTGCGCTCCACTGACGTCACTTCCTGCAACGCTGCAGGAAGTGATGTCAGTGGAGCGCACGCTGGGAAGAGGTGAGTCCTCCCCGCCCGTGCGTCTTACAAATAGCGGCTGCTTCTTCTATGTAAGGCTGGAGGGGAGCGCAGTTCGGGGGACCCAGGCGAGGGAGGGGGGGGTACGACCCCCTCCCCGCCGCTAGGCCCAATACCCCCGTCCTGCCAGCTACCCCTCCAGCTCGGCGGCCCCCCAGAGCGCCCCCCCCACACCGGGGGGGGGGGGGGGGTGGCGGCGGAAAATTTTTTTTTGCCTCAGGCGGCAAAAAGTCTAGGGCCGGCCCTGGTTGTATTCCTTTGACGTGTCTGGTTGGTGCTCCCCCTGCTGGCCAGGTGTTAGCTGTGCTTCTGAGTCACACAGTTGCTGTTCTATATGATTTCTGGCACACCACATCTCAGCTATCTGCAGTCGTTTTTGCACTATTATCTTCCTCAACCGAGTTGCTGCCAGTTGCTGCACAAATGCTCTATTTCGCCATTATTATTGTTGCACTGCATTTCATTATTACAAGAGCTGTCTTGGCAGCCTTGAGTGCTCTTTTTTTTTGCATACATTATATTGCTGCAGATGAGCCATCCTTCAAATCCAAAACATTATTGGTATTATTAATCTCTATTATCATATTGTCATTCTTTGCCTACAATGGATGTAGCCATCTGCAGTTCTAGTCTGTTATCCAAGCTAAATCATCTGGGATTTCATTATCATTGTCATCGCCAAGGGACTTATTTAGGCTGTTGCCACTATTGCACTGTTAGTGCATTATTACAGCACTGATTTACATGTTTAATTCTCTGTGAATCTCACAGCAGCACCTTCAATGTTGCATTGGTGTTATTATTATCATTTAGTATTTATATAGCTGTAACATCTTCCCCAGCGCTGTACAGAGTATATATTGTCTTGCCGCTGCGTCATCATATGTGGCTTTAAGGAGGAACTCCAGTTAAAATAAAGCAATGAATAAAGTTGCTTATTGTTTGCAATACTCATATTTAGATTATTGAATCAGTGTTTGCTTATTGTAAAATCTTTCCTCTCCCTGGTTTACATTCTGAAATGTATCACTGGTGGTGACATCATTAGTCCTGCCAGGTGAGCTGTACGGAATGTTTGTTACTGAGAGTTCTATGCACAGAGGGAGATATTGCTAGCTTGACAATTGGGAAAAAGACGTTATTTCCAACAGTGCAACAAGGTTCACAGACAGCAAACTATCAGGACCATGGTCATGACATCACACTGTGGGAGGGGTTTCACCATAATATCAGACTCCCCCTGATGATCTATTCAAGAAAAGGTAAAGATTTCTCGTGGGAAAGGGGGTATCAGCTACTGATTGGAATGACGTTCAATCCTTGCTTCAAGTTTCTCTTTAAAGGACCTCTGTCACAAAAAGCTTAAAATTTACAATATATGTAAACATATACAATTAAGAAGTATGCTTCTCCCTGAGTAAAATGAGCCATAAATTACTTTTCTCCTAAGTTGCTGTCACTTACAGTAGATAATAGAAATCTGACAGAACCGACAGGTTTTGGACTAACCCATGTCCTCATGTGGGTTCTCAGGGATTTCTTTATTTTCAAAATGCACTTAGTGAATGGCAGTTGCTCCGTCCAACTGTCAAAAAAGTGTATGGTGAGCAGGGAGGCTGTCCAGCATCTTTGTATAAATATTTTTCAGGGAGTGTCTTTATAAAGAATAAAGGCCATGCTGAGAATCCCCTATGTGGAGATGGACTAGCCCAAAACCTGTTGGTAATGTCCGATTTCTACTACCTAATGTAAGTGACAGCAACATAGGAGAGAAGTAATTTATGGCTCATTTTATTCTGGAAGAAATATTTTCGCGACAGTTCCTCTTTAAGCAGGAGCAGAACAGTAAGGAACAGGGAGTCCATTAAATGTATGTTCTCAAAACCCACAGTGTATCTGTACAACAATCGTTATTAAAATATCTGAAACGACAACAAACGAGGATTACTAGTAACATTCTGATCATTTGCCTACCTCAGGATGCCAGGACATGTTCAACTGGGTGCATGTGTACCTCCTAACTTTTTGAGATAAAAAAGAGGGACAAATCCCTGTCACTCCTCTAACCATGCCTCCACCACACCCCTGATCATGCATATCACAAAGCATTCAGAAACAAAAGATGTAGTTTTATCATTCAGACCACACTGGTCTTCTCTATCTTCAGTAGTTTTCCTTCATTTTAACTTTTAAAAATAAAAAATATATCAATTTAATTGATGGGAATAAAGTGTAGAGTCAGTTATTTCAGGAAAAAATACAGAGTTTTACAGAGATCTATACATCAGTTTTGAACGAGGGACAAATGGGGAAGAAAGAGGGACAGAGGGGTCTGCCTCCCAAAGAGGGACTGTCCCTCAATAAGTATCAAGTGGCAGTCGTGATTCTGTGTGTGTTGTTTTGCTTGTAGGTACAGAGTAACTGCGCAGCGATATACAGGGCTGCGTTGCATAGCTGTGTAAAGAATTTTTCTAATAGCAATCAGGCTGTTGACGATATAAAAGGCTGTAGCTATTATAGGCTTCCTCCAAGTCAAGAGGTCTACTGGGAATGCAGCGGCAAACAAGAATGAGGTAAAGACAATATGTTCCTCGCACTGATTGCTGGGAGAAGAGCAAATTATGTACAAACACAATGCAGCACTTCCCACGGCTGAAATCTGAACAGGAATGGACAATATAAATAATAGCTGTATTTAATATAAAGAATGGAGGGGAGGGGGGCAAGAGGTCTAAAGAGAGGCGCAGGGACATTTTGTCCAAAGACTCTCCAGGTTTAAAGCACTCTGTTGGCATGGGCTGAGATGTGCCAATGAGGGACTTTACCCAACGATAGCATTGTGTGCGTCTGTGTGTGGATTGGGTAGGAAGGAATCAAGACATTGCAAAGTAAGAAGTTAAAAAATACAAAATAGCTCAATAAATAATTGATATTCACCATGTAATTCCTTCATGTTGTTTAATCCACCATGAGCCTGCATGTCATCATCTTTACTGCTGGCAGGCAATGAAAAAAATGTCTATAAACACACCCACTAATAATGTGATGGGCACACACACACACACACACACACACACACTGTACACACACACACACACACACACACACACACCCCTAGACAGTTGGCATCACAGCCTGGGGGAGTTTCATTTCAATATCAGCCACAGAGATCTATTCGAATAAAAGGGTAAAGATTTCTTGTGGGAAGGGGCATCGGCTATTAATTGGGATGGAGTTGCAGGTCCAGATTCCCCCATCAGGGCCATGAGTCAGCAGCTACACCACTGCATCAACACGTCCTCCATACTCACCAACAGAAGTCCTAAGCTTCAGGGGTACCTAACGCCTCCCCTTCTCCAAGGGAATCTCTTTGTCCCCCTTGAGGCAGGGGTCACACTTGTCGGCTTTCGTGCGCGTTTTCTGCACAGAAAAACTGTTTTCAACTGAGAACTCATGTTAATCAATGAGTTAGGTCACACTTGAATGCAGATTTTGGCGTGCAGAAAAAAAACTGACATCTTGCGCAATTTGTCAGTTTTCTCTATAAATTACATTAGCTGTTGTAAGGTAGAGATCACACTTGTCTTTCAGTTTTCTGAAAAGTGTAGAAACTGAAAGACAAGTGTGACCCCTGCCTGAAGAAACTCCCCGTGTCCCTGACCTCTCTACCATGGGAGGGACATTGTGCGGTGGGCTGTTCTGCTCACAATGCCCCCTCCCTCTTCTTTGAAGGCAAGTCCACCACGTGCCCTACTCTTTAACTTGTTTTTAGTTCTTTTATACGTTTTGGCGCCTTCTATTTACAGAATAAATCTTTTAGATTGTAAGTTTACAAGGGCAGGGCTCTTTGATCCTTTCTTGAAGTCACTATATATTTCGTTAGACCACGGTCTTTATTAATTACTAACATATTGTCATTGTACAGTTTGACTCTTTGAAAGAAACTTTTTCACTACCAAACACTCATTTTTTCCGCTTCCTGCAATTGCGTCACGCTTTTGGGGCACAATTTATGGTTGTCCCCGTTAGACTCAATACATCTGAGATTGAAGATATTTTATTAAATGATAACCTTACCAAGGCTATGTCAGCACTATATCGGCATATTATTCTTATAACTGAACCTCACGTTACTATATACAAAAACCCATGGCTAAATATTATACCAGGTCTGGATGATAAGGAGTAGGAAGATGTATGGATAAAACCCTTTAATTACCTAATAGCTACTACAGATAGACTGATTCAGTTTAAAATCCTTGCGTAATCTGACAGCAGCCGTTCCCCTAACATACACATAATCTTGCAGCGGTTCCCCAAAATACACTTAATCTGTTAACAGCGGTTCACCAAAAATGCAGATAATCTGACAACAGTTCCCCCAAAATAGGTACCCCCAGCATAGGTAGCCAGGTCTACAGGTGTCCACAGAATAGGTGGCCAGGTGTAAATGTTCCATAAGTAGCCAGGTGTATAATAGTCCCCAGTATATGTAGGCAGGGGTATATGCCCAGAGTATATGTAGGCAGGGGTATATGTCCCCAGTATATGTAGTCAGGGGTATATGTCCCCAGTATATGTAGGCAGGGGTATATGTCCCGAGTGTATGTAGGCAGGGGTATATGTCCCCAGTATATGTAGGCAGGGGTATATGTCCCCAGTATATGTAGGCAGGGGTATATGTCCCCAGTATATGTAGTCAGGGGTATATGTCCCGAGTATATGTAGGCAGGGGTATATGTCCCCAGTATATATAGCCAGGGGTATATGTGCCCAGTATATGTAGGCAGGAGTATATGTTCCCAGTATATATAGTCAGGGGTATATGTCCCCAGTATATGTAGGCAGGTGTATATGTCCCCAGTATATGTAGGCAGGTGTATATGTCCCCAGTATATGTAGGCAGGGGTATATGTCCCCAGTATATGTAGGCAGGGGTATATGTCCCCAGTATATGTAGGCAGGGGTATATGTCCCCAGTATATGTAGGCAGGGGTATATGTCCCCAGTATATGTAGGTAGGGGTATATGTCCCCACTATATATATATTCAGGGGTATATGTCCCTAGTATATGTAGGCAGGTGTATATGTCCCCAGTATATGTAGGCAGGGGTATATGTCCCCAGTATATGTAGTCAGGTGTATATGTGCCCAGTATATGTAGGCAGGGGTATATGTCCCCAGAATAGGTAGCCAGGTGTGTCCCCAGCAGGAGGGGAGCAGCACAGAGAAGGAGAGCTGTGGGATAAGCAGTTGGGAAAGGGGGACGTCTCACTTCTCCTTTCCTCACCTTGGGGCTCCTCCTCCCTCGCTCTCCCCTCTAGAAGTAAGTCTTGTGCGGCGGCTGGCAGCGGGCGGAACTCACCTCCATCTCGTTGCAGGCGCGGGATGGTCTAATGGATTTGCCGCTAGTCTGGTCTGGTCCAGACCAGAGCAGCGGCACCAGAAATTCCGGCGCTTGGAGCGAGACGAAGGTAAGTTCCGCCGCTGCCAAACGCCGCACAACACTTACTTCTGGAGGGGAGAGCGAAGGGAGGAGGAGCCCCAAGGTGAGGAAAGGAGGGGGGAGACGTCCCCTCTTCCCCGCTGTCCCCACAGCTCTCCTTCTTTGCTCTGCTCCCCTCCACACATGCCAGGATGGACGACGTCCACCCTCTGAAAAAAGCAGGTGGACGTCGTCCACCCCCCACTCGACCCCTGATCTTAAACCATGTCTAGCCCCTGATTTATTTGCAGTGTCTTAGGATGTCTTTAAGGGGGAACTCCGTATATAGTATCATGACTAAACCATAGTTCTCTACAGCTAATAGGGCTTTCTACATTACAAGAATCCAATCTCTAAGACCGCATCTTACACTAGGCAGGTGCTGGGTCTATTGGTGTGGTAGCTAGGCAGATAGGTACTTGTGGCAGTGTGTGCAACGAAAAATGGGTAGGTGCTCAGCTTACCCCTGTTTATATAGCCAAAGGAGAGATGACATCATCGCTGGAATGTCGGAGCCGGTGAGTCTTCTGCTATTAACTCTTCTGCTTGCACTCTGCAGAGGGAAGGGAAGGGGGGGGTGGAGAGAAGTGGGGTTTTCAGACCTGATGAAGGGGGCATCCCCCGAAACACGTTGTGACCTCTCTGCAGGGGCGGTGGGACAGTGTGCTAGCTTAGAGACAGTTCTCTGCCTGGAGGGACGTTGAGTCACATAGCGCCACTGGCCACAGTGTAAGTTCCCGGCGACTGTGCGCAACTACATGCCTGCCACATAGCCTGTCACGGCGGCACGTTATTTGTCGTTTTATGTTTATCAGAGATTTGTATCAGCCTTAGGAGATGGGGACACAGGACACCACAGTGTGGGGTTTCTGCACATAACTGCATCTCACTGTGTGGGGTTCCTGCACATAACTGCTTCTCAGTGTGTGGGGTTCCTGCACATAACTGCCTCTCAGTGTGCCTGCACATAACTGCTATTATACAGATCATTACTAAGTTCCACTATGCCTGTATGAGCCAGCTGAGACCTGCAGCCTCTTGCCACGTAACAGCAGACAATCTCCAACCCTCCAGTCCAGGTTTGCTGCATCGATGATGATATCCGCACTAAGGATCTAAATCAGGCCCATTGCCTGGCTACATTAATAACTGCAGCCTGCCTTCCTGTGTTGTGAGAATAACTGCAGCAGACTTTCATGGCGTGATGGTAATCATTTCTGTCTTTTTGTGCCTGTTCAGGGATTCCTATACATCAGCACCAGGAAAGGGGGGGGGGGGGGGGGGGTCTGAAATTCCAGCCTCAGGCTATAAATAACACCATGTCTGATTGTCATACGTCAGAAAGATTGATTGGTTCATGCTCTCCATACATTATCGCTCCAGAATAGAAGCCATCTATGCATAATATCTTGCTGGTGACACCAGTGGGTGTGGATGTGTTCATTATAGAACCAATGTACCTAAAGCCATCTGTCATCCTGGCGCTGCAATCATATGTAAAGTTGATTAACATGAGCGAATGCCGCTGAGGATGATGGGAGAGAGACATCTACCTGTCCCTGATTGCATTACCTTCTACCACTGGCTGCCATTAGATATTCCCCCAAGTTCAGCCCATTTGTGTCTTAAGCGTACTACACACATCCAATTATGATTGGCCAGTTTTGCCACTTCCATGAAGTACAAGAGGTTATCTAAAGAAACCGTGCGTAGTATTCAAAATCTGTTAGCTTTTTCAAATACATGGAAGTGGTTAGATTGGCCAATCCCTGATTAAACAAAATTGGAAGTGTACACGGACCCTTAAAGCAGCAGGGACAACCATTCTATCCCAGTGAAAAAAAAAACTCCACATATATAAGTGGATAACTACTCTTATATAGTAAATAAAAACTGTTCCAGGCATTTTCCATCTTTACTGCTTATGACTGAAGCCAATCCTGAAGTGATTTCCTCCCTTACTCTTTTTTACTCCTAGAAACTACTCTGTCATATCTAGCTTGCTTTGTAAACACATGTGAACATAGCATAGATTGTATTTCAGCAGCTTCTGCAGAGGGGTGAGGTGCATTTCCCTTCTTATCACACTAAACTGCCCTCAGCCAATCAGTGAGGAGCAGGAATGTGGGAGGGGAGATAAGAAGCTTCCCTATCCCCAGCAGTGTACCAGAAGAGAGCCAGGCTGACTGGGATAAGATTGATTATAGCAGAAACATTTATGATTATATTGGAATGCTTGCAATGCAGACTGCATCTATACTACATAATAAACACAGTGCAGTAAGTAAATGGAATTTGATTTTATAGCTGACAATCCCACTTTAAGGTGCCCATACAATACCCAATTTTCCATCAAGCGATTAAGCAATCAACATTGTTGGGCAATCAACAACAGTGTGGTGGATTAAAAGTTATCTGACTGGTGGCCTATACATTGCAAGCATAATCCTATGTGATTCTCCCTTACTAGTCGAGCTGAACTATGTTGTACCTTCATGCTCCGAAACCAAAAATCGATTCTGTGTCAATTTCGAATCACGTGACCAGTAGCTGATTCCTATACGATAGACTAATATCTTCCATCCTGACCGATTGAGTAAGCTGGTCAATTCGGCCAGATATGGCCAAATCCCATTAATCGAGCAGCATGAAACATGATCAATTCTCCTCAGATCTGATAAAATGATTGAATGGAATGGTCCATTGAGCAGGAAAACCCAGTAATGTATTGGAGCCTTTATCCTCTTCTCTGTATGGAAAAGAGTAAAGGTGGCCGTCCACTAGTCGTTTCATCAATATCTCCATCAGATTTGATCACTTTGACTGAATCTGTGACTGATGTACTGCCTCTGAAATTTCACACGTTTATCAATCAAAACTGATAGGCCACAGCAGGGATTGTAAAGGATAACTGTATTAAAGCAGTAGGATTAGCCATACTATGCCAGGGAAAAAAACACATATATAAGTAGATAAATACTTGATCTACTTACATAACACATGTATTGTACTGTCCACATTTTGATTTCAGTGAATGCTATATAGTAAATTAAGAGAATTCTGTTCCTGGTGGGGGCCATGTTTTTTGCCCACAGTATAGGCTAAATCCTGATGTCATTTCTGCCCTTTACTTTTTTTTCTTTTCTCCTCCAATCGTTGAGTCACCTCAGCCTTGCTTGGAAACACAAGTGAGCAGGGGATCATTTTTCAGATAGGCATCTAGGCAGGGAAATAAATGGAAGAGGAGGAATATATTATAGATAAAAAGAACCCCCAGCATGCAACTGTTTGGCACGGACTACTAAAGCGCCAGTGTACCTTAAGTATGTGATAACTCCAAACCATAACCGCAGAAAAAGTTTTGAAAGTTTTGAATGCAGGATTAGCATCTTACACTCAACCCAGTTGCTGTTGAAATTTGATTTTTATGGTGACAATACCGCTTTAATAAATAGGGATGGTCAATGAGATGCTAATAATTCTTGGTTGATACAAACTGCATACAAATTGAAAACGGACCAATCAAGTACAACTACTGCATATGAAAAAACTGGAGCACCTGGCGCTCAATTGCAAACACAATGTGATCAATATGATATATAATATAAAGAGCTGTCAATGCAGCAAAGTCTCATGCATCAGTTCAAACACAATTCCTGTGGGCGCAACTGTGCTCCTTACTGATGGTAATGTGTCCGTTCAATGATAATGATAATATCAGAGTACCTCTCTTAAGTCAGGTGGCCATATCTATAACATCCACAATCCTGATGATAAATCACATAGTATTCCTGAACATTTTGCGTTATGTCACAATAGATCCCCTGGAGACATCAGATGTTTTGCCATTGATTGTGTTAAACCCCATTGGAGGGGTGGAAATACTATCAAAACCCTGTCAGGGCTGGTGCACACCGAGCGGCTTTTTGGGCGTTTTCAGATCCACTTGCGGCTGCGGATCTGCTTGGTCAATGTATCTCAATGGGGTGGTGCACACCAGAGCGGCAGGCGTTTTGCAGAAACGCATACTCCCGGGGTGAGGCATTTTTTGGATTTCGGATGCGTTTCTGCCTCAATGTTAAGTATAGGAAAAACGCAAACCGCTCTGAAAAACGCCTGTTCAGAGCGGTTTTGCCGGCGTTTTTGTTACAGAAGCTGTTCAGTAACAGCTTTACTGTAACAATATATGAAATCTACTATACTGAAAACCGCAGCAGCAATCCGCAAAACGCTAGCAAAACGCCTCATAAAAATAAAAAAAAGCGTTTAAAAATCTGCTAGCATTTTGCGGATCTGCTAGCGGGTTTTGGTGTGCACCAGCCCTCACAGTTAGAAACCAGGTGCTCCAGTTTTTTTATATTGTTTCTTCCTTTTAAGGCTTGGGGACTGGCCTTGAGTACACCTACATCTACCTTGCGCCACTGCCCAATATTTCAGTATATAACTCCTGCATATGACTGGTCCATTTTCAAGTTGCCTAAAACCTGCCTCAATGTGGAATTATTAGCATTTTACTGACAAAGGCCAAAACACCCTGCAGCTTCCTGAATGAACCCCAGGTACTTGCTCTGAAAGTTAGGGCATCTCAATAGCACATAAAAATGCAGGTTAACAATGTGGCTCATTACCAAAAAAAAAAAACATTCTACCGCTTCTTTTTACATATAAATGTTTGTTAGAGGTTTTTTATTACGCTACTTTCACAACCTGCCCTCTACAGAAATAGGCAGATAAGGACTGCTGTAATCAGCCGTAGCAATGGGAAAATAAAAGCTTTCATCAGATGGGGGGGGGGGGGGGATAGGACAAACTGCAGGTAAAAAAAAAGCTGCTTGGATCCCTTTAAGTTTAAGTGCTTGATTCACTAAGACAAATAGCATGCCTTATCAACGTTAACTCGCCTTATCAGAGTAGCATAGTGAGCGGTACGGACTTATGCCTGCTAATTGGCTAATTGGCAGGGGCCACCCTGAGCCTCTGCAGATTCGTAGCGCTCGCTATGCTACTCTGATAAGGCGTGTTAACTTTGATAAGTCGTGTTATTTGTCTGAGTTAATCAAGCCCTAAGAGACACTTGTTGCTTCGAAGGAGCTATGGTCTCCCCAGTTGTAACGCATGGCTGTGAACATTGGACTATAAATAAGGTCTTGCACAGAAAAACTGATGCTTTTGTATTGTGGGTGTGGAAAAAGCTAGTAAGAGTTCCCTGGACTGCCTGAAGATCTATCTAACTAGTCAATATATAAAGAAATACAGCCAGAGTGCTCACGAGAGGGTTGATACTACTATTAAAATTCAAGTACTTCGGTCACATATTGAGAAGACCAAATTCTTTGGAGAAAACCTTGATGGGCGGAGGCTAAGATGGATAAACAATAAAGATCCAATTCAATTTACTTTTTCTCTTAAGTGAACCTCCAGACTAAAAATCTACTCAGCAGCACTGAGAAGGCTTGGTGTTTCTTTAACAGTTTCACAGCATCAGAACTTTGTTTTTCTTACCAAAGCCTCATTTTTAGCTGCACAGAATAAAACTGCCCGGGCATTTTTCCCATGATGCTGTGCAAAGCATGATGGGATTCCTGATGTTGTTGTTCTTGTTCTGCTGTTTTGGTGCAAACATTTTTTTTCCCATTTTGAATTTGAGATTTGAAGCCTAGTGCCCGCAGCTGGGAGGGGTGATCAGCACACAGGACAGTTGGAACTGTGTCTCATGCTCTCTGTCACATCCTTTCAACCAAAAAGATGGCTGCCCCATGACAAAGATGGCTGTCCCCATAAAATCACAAACATTTGCCTGTTGTTTTAAAACAGGGTGAGTAAGAGATTATATTACCTATCTATTTTAATTAACATAACAAATGTAATTTAATGACAGTATGTTTATTTAGGCTGACGTTCCCCTTGAAGTTTTCTCTTAAAAGAGAGAATTTTTAAACTTCTGTTTAAAAAAAACTTTTCAGCACTCTGCAATTCAAAAACTACCAAAAGATCAGGGGTAAAGTACTGTCAACATTTTTTGTAAATATTTTCTTCCTTGCTGGTGGCTTAAAGGAAACCAGAGAGGAATAATTAAAAGTTATTTATACATACCTGGGGCTTCCCGCAGCTGCAGAAACCCTAATCGCTCCCACGCTGCGGTCCTCAGCTTCCTCCGTTCGCCGGTGCGGGTCCCGTCCTTCCAGGGGGCGTGGTCAGCCTACGCCAGTGAAGTGCGCTGTGAGGAATAATTAAAAGTTATTTATACATACCTGGGGCTTCCCGCAGCTGCAGAAACCCTAATCGCTCCCACGCCAAGGTCCTCAGCTTCCTCCGTTTACCGGTGCGGGTCCCGTCCTTCCAGGGGGCGTGGCCAGCCTACGCCAGTGAAGTGCGCTGTTTGCGTATCTCTCCAGCAGCCGCTGGAGAGGTACGCAAGGAGCGCACTTCAGCTACGATCGACTGGCCAGTCGGGCTGAAGTGACGGGACCCGCACCGGCGAACGGAGGAAGCTGAGGACCGCAGCGTGGGAGCGATTAGGGTTTCTGCAGCTGCGGGAAGCCCCAGGTATGTATAAATAACTTTTAATTATTTGTCTCTGGTTCTCTTTAAAAGGTATTTTTGATAAGAAGAAAAAAATATCACCTAGGAGAAAACCTCGGACAAATCGGGCCCTATATGTGAAACTATGAACATGCCTATGCAGCAGCTAAAAAAGATTGACAGACACACCTGGCGTGCAAAAATTCATATGGTCACGAAGAGTTGGAGTAACAAATGAGCATGAGCGCACCTGTTCTTACCTCGCCCACGCCTGCAGGAGCTGGAGCTCAGTGATCTGAAAAGCTGGTTGTTTATGGCCAATGCCAGTACAGTTTTAGCCACTAGGCGACACAGCTGAATAAAAACAAAAATCTGGCAACCATTCTATACATATCAGTGCACAGTCTGTCTACAAAGTAGGCCCACCGGCCTGGATTAAACAGTATTGCTGAATGTAAACAAAGGAACAGCAGCCTGTGCAGACCACCTTAATCCTTGCGCCCAGTTCTGGTAGTGCTATATGTACCTTGCTGATTTTGGCCTCGGCGGGTCTTGGCATCACTAAATAAGCCCATCTGTGTTGCCACCATTTAGGTGCATCAGTCTCCAGACACCCACATCCAAGCTTCTCCTGATCGTTTGCCGGGGATATTTTGCACAGAAACAGATTGCTTACTTTGTAAAGATTGCAGCATTATATAATAAAGGAGTATTGCTCACTCTCTGGGCAGCAGTTGTTGACCTGCCAGAAAATAAAGAGGTCGTATTTTAGATATGCTTGTAAAACGGAGAGCATTAGTGCCGGCGTTTATTGCGTGCAATCATAGCGTATCCGCAGTGCAACAATTCAGCGGTGCTGCCTTGTGTTTTCATCCTGTGCCTGCTATTAATAACCTCACTGTTCCCATTTATACCTGGAACTTCTTTTCTAATAATGGAACTTCACTGCAGCTTCCGCACTAGAAACATTTCTGAAATGCTCACGGCTAATCTGAACCTATAGGTGCTTTTTTCTGCAGACCACATTTAGATCCACAGGAAGTGACACAGGGGAAGAGCTGGTCCACCACACAGCAATCAGGGCAGGGTCCGAGGACCTGTCTGCCATCTCCTCTGAGCCGCTACCAATGCATACATATGCATTGGCCGCTGGGAGACTTGGGCGCAGGATACAGCCGGTATACGGCTCCCCCTGCACAAGTCCTGGCGGCGTTAATTACTATTCATCCTCCAGGTCCACGGGGATGGAAGGGAATGATGTAGTGCAGCTTCCAGCTATTGCTGGCGGCCAAATTACAGTGTTTTAAAAGTTACTTCAGCTTCATCTTCTGACAGCGCCAAAGTTACTCACTGTGCGCCGCTATAGATGCAATTCCTATAACAGTCTATGGTGGTGCCGGCTGCGCCCAAATCTCCTGCGCTGTAATTACATCGCTTGCTACCAATACCTCGCCTTAAGACAACTGACGTGAGAAGGATATGGAGACTGCCATTTTTGTTTCCTTTTAAAGTGAACCTGAACTCAGAACTTCCTCTTTGCTCTAAAAGATAAGCAACAGCATAATAACCTTAAAGAAAAACCTTTTTAAAACAAAAATGTCTGTTACAGCTGATACAAATCCTGCAATGAGTCTGCAGTGTGTCTACTTCCTGCTTTCATGGAAGTAGACAAAGGGTTAACATCCTGTCTTTACATATTAGCTATGTCTGAGAGATCAAATAACACTTGTGATTACTTGAAGATGAGGGGGAATTAGACATGCTCTTAAATTATTAGACAGACTATCTAAAAAACACACGGTGCATTTCTCTCTGTTTGCCTTGTGCTCTGTGCAAGAGTTCAGGTCCACTTTGAACAATACTAGTTGCCTGGCTGTCCTGCTGATCTATTTGGCTGCAGTAGTGTCTGAATCACACCAGAAACAAGTATGCAGCTAATCCAGTCAGATCTGACAATGTCAGAAACACCAGATCTGCTGCATGCTTGTTCAGGGACTGTGGCTAAAAGTAGTAGAGGCACAGGATCAGCAGGGCTGCCAGGAAACGTGCATTGTTTAAAGGAGTTCTGTGGGGGGGGGGGGGGGAAGCTGAGGATAAAGACCGCCACTTACCTGGGGCTTCTATCTGCCCCATGTAGCAGTAATTATGTCTCACGCCATCCTCCTTCCATCAGCCGTTTCCCACAGACGGCCCCGGTCTAGCACGGCACGCCTGCGCAGTAAGCTTCCGATGACGCGAACGGCAACGTGCATTATTCGACTATGACAGACGAATAATGCCCAGTGCCAGCGGCGGAGAACAGCAGGTCGGTGGAGGACGGCGTAAGAACATAACTGCTACATAGGGCAGATAGAAGCCCCAGGTAAGTGGTGGTTTTTATCCTTAGCAAACTCCCACAGAACCCCTTTAAAAGGAGATAAATATTGCAGCCTCCATATCTCTCTCACTTCAGTATTTTATTATTATTATTATTTAGTATTTATATAGCGCCGACATATTACGCAGCGCTGTACAGTGTATATATATATACCTTGTCACTAACTGTCCCTCAAAGGAGCTCACAATCTAATCCCTACCATTGCTATATGTCTATATTATGTAGTGTAAGTACTGTAGTCTAGGGCCAATTTTTTTTTTTTTTTTTTTTTTTTTTTTAGAGGGAGCCAATTAACTTATCCGTATGTTTTTGGAATGTGGGAGGAAACCGGAGTGCCCGAAGGAAACCCACGCAGACACGGAGAGAACATACAAACTCTTTGCAGATAGTGCCCTGGCTGGGATTCGAACCAGGGACCCAGCGCTGCAAGGCGAGAGAGCTAACCACTACGCCACCGTGCTGCCAGTAGTCCTTTAACAAAAAGGCTAAGTGGATATCCCAGAAGAATTGCCCACATACAGATAAAATATGTAAAGCAGACCCAGACTCTTGCACAGCACACAATAAAAGTCTTTATTCCACATATAGTTGCTGAAAAATATCACTGCTCCGTGCTTCTGGGTTTATTAAGCCAGACAAAATTCTTAGTAGTAGCTGTGAATAGACTACAGGAGCTCTGCCGGGAGCTGTGCCGTGGCTATCTACTCACACATATACACTAAGGCTTAAAGGATACCCGAGGTGACATGTGACATGATGAGATAGACATGTGTATGTACAGTGCCTAGCACACAAATAACAATGCTGTGTTCCTTTTTTTCTTTCTCTGCCTGAAAGAGTTAAATATCAGGTATGTAAGTGGCTGACCCAGTCCTGACTCAGACAGGAAGTGACTACAGTGTGACCCTCACTGATAAGAAATTCCAATGGCTTCTTAGAGCAGGAAAGAGATAAAAAGGTACAATAGTTCTTAGATTTTAGCTCTGGCATACTTCAATGAATGTGTCATTAAGCAAAAACAATAAAACTGTTAAAACTTAAAAAGTAGATTGGAACAAAAAATAAAACTGTGGAATATCTTAAAAAGTCATTTTTAGGAGAAGGAGGATCGATACAATTGTTTATTTCATTAGTTTATTTTCGCCTTGGGTGTTCTCTAATCCTTTTTAAATTCCCTGGAAAGTGAATCCAAGTTTTTAAAAAATCAGTTCGTTTTTTTTAGATTTTCCATAAATTGTGATGAAGATTTTTTTTTCAAAAAGGTTATCAAGCTGTGGCTTATCTTTTATAGCAGAGAGAGTTCTGAGTTTAGTTTTACTTTAAAATACTATATAAAAAAAAAAATGGGATGGGAGTG
This sequence comes from Hyperolius riggenbachi, assembly GCF_040937935.1. Classification (NCBI taxonomy): domain Eukaryota; kingdom Metazoa; phylum Chordata; class Amphibia; order Anura; family Hyperoliidae; genus Hyperolius; species Hyperolius riggenbachi. The sequence continues at coordinate 262,512,784 of NC_090654.1, read as the reverse complement.
TTGGATTTCCTCCAGACAGAAGTCACAACAGGCTATTACTCTGGTCTTCTCTGGGGTCCCGCTGGCAGCCTCTAAGGATCGTGGACCGCCCATTGGGATGGCGTCTCCTGCGCATGCGTGCTCCCGATGACGTGGGCACATTCATGCATGCACAGAAGATCCCGATCAGCGATCCTTAGAGGAGGCAAGGGGGACCCCGGAGAGGATCGGAGCTGCGGCGAGGGACACAGATGGCTTGTAGGGACTGGAAGAAGCCCTAGGTAAGTAAAGCTAGATTTAATTTCTCACCTCGCTTATCCTTTAAATTAGTATTTTTATTGCCTGTAGGCTCTAATCAGCAAAATGCACAGAAATAATCACTTTTCGATGATACGCAAATTCAAAGGGCTCGATTCACAAAGCGGTGATAACTCAGTTATCACGCCTAAAAGACTTTAGACGTGATAACCTTTGCACTAGCGCACGCAAAGTCCCATAGGGCTTAATGGGAGCTTCGCGCGAAGTGCCGGGTGCTGCGCGCAAAACTTTGCGCGCGGAAAATTTGCGCGAGTTTTTTATCATGCCTAAACTGAGTTTAGGCGTGATAAAGGGGTTTTCACTCGCGTGCAAACACTTTGCACCGCTTTGTGAATCAGGCCCATTGAGATGCACGTGTATATTGAAAACACCTATCTGACTTCAGGAAGGCCACATCCAGTAGCTCCTTACTGCCAGTAGAGTGAGAGATCCCTCCCCTAGCACAAAACAGCCCGCCTAACCCTGCCCACCTCCTCCCACTGCTGATTGTTATTAACTGTTTGTGGCCATCACTGAAAAAAAGACAGACAAGTGCCTTGGTGGGCATAAGACATTCCAGATGGAATGGTGTGACACCTTAACGCCTCAAGCTGTTTTCGCTTTAGGCATGGATGGCACACCGTACAGCCATAAATCTGTTCAAGCTTATTGGCCAGGACAAGGCACTTTCTGCACTGCAGCCATATAGATATTTGTTAACAGAAAGTAAGAGATGCCAAAATGATTACTCTAGAAAAATTCTGCAGAAGATTTATTATCTGGATACCTTTTCCTGTCCTTGTATATCTCCTATGATACATTTTATTGTTAAGGTATATAAAACAAGAATGATGCTTTTGTACACTTTGCCAGTGGTTTAATATTAATCAACTTCACCGTAACTCCAGTTGATCCATTACAATGTATTGATTGATATCGATTATTATAGAATAGAATTAGAATAATTTCCTGTTCTTCTTAACCACTTAAAGAGACACTGAAGCGAAAAAAAAATATGATATAGTGAATTGGTTGTGTACTATGAATAATTACTAGAAGATTAGCAGCAAAGAAAATATTCTCATACTTTTATTTTCAGGTATATAGTGTTTTTTCTAACATTACAACATTCTATAATATGTGCAGATTACACAACACTCAGCATTCAAAATGAGTCTTTCAGAGCAGTCTGTGAAGTAATGACCTCTCCTCTAGCAGAGCAAAAGTAAATAGTCCAGATAATAAAAGTCAGATAACAGCCCTCTCCAAGACTAAAGGTAGCCATACACTGGTCGATTTGCCATCAGATTCGACCAACTGACAGATCCCTATCTGATCGAATCTGATCAGAGAGGGATCGTATGGCTACCTTTACTGCAAACAGATTGTGAACCGATTTCAGCCTGAAACCGTTCACAATCTGTTGTGGTGGTGGTGGTGCTGCCGCCGCTCCCCCCGCCCGCATGCCCGCATACATTACCTGCTCCGCCGGCGCGACTCCAGTCTCCAGGTCACCGCTGCTCCGTCTCCGCTCTGGTCTCCGGCCCCGGCATGCTTTACTTCTTCCTGCCCGGCAGGAAGTTTAAACAGTAGAGCGCCCTCTACTGTTTAAACTTCCTGTCGGGCAGGAGGAACTGAAGCATGCCGGAGACCAGCGCGGACATGGAGCAGCGGTGACCGGGCGTAGACGTGCCAGCGGAGCAGGTAATGTATGCGGCTCTATTGCGTCGGTCGTCGGGTACTCGAACGCCGCTAGCGACGCTAATTTTCCGCACTGAGCGATCGGACGAAAAGGATCGAAATTCGGCGTGTAGCGCGAACGATTGGCAGCAGATTCGATCCCAGTGATCGAATCTGCTGTCGAAACGGCGGTGAATCGGGCCAGTGTAGGCTTAACTTAGTCGGAGAGCTTAATGGCTTGTTTGCATAGAGATAACAACTGGGGTTTCTCAACTCTTCCTGTACTGGAAACAATTACACTGATGTATCTGATCTTAATGTTTTTTTTCTTAGCTGTGCTACACATACAAATCATAATATCATCATTTTTTTTTCGCTTCAGTGTCTCTTTAAGGACCGCAGGAATTTTCTATTATCTGTGCTGTGTGGGCTATTCAGCCCCCAGCACAGATTGTGTGGCAGGCAGGGCGATCAGACTTCCCCCCCCCCCCTTTTTTCCCCACTAGGGAGATGTCCTGCTGGGGGGGTCTGATCGCCACCGGCTTGTTGTGTCTATCGCGGGGGGGGGGGGGGGGGGCTCCGCAGCGCTATTTCCCCCTCCCTCTCCTCCTTACTATGGGCGATCCGTCCTGTACCGCCTCTGATAGGCTTCAGCCTGTTATCTAATTCCTTTCACATTTTTCTGACGGCAGTCTGCTGAAATTCTGACGGCAGACTCAGCCATGAGGGGAGGGGGGAAATTCCCTCACTGAGTATCTGTTAATACTGTGTGCAGAGAGCTCAGTCAGAGACAGGCAGATCTTTCTCTCACAGCGAGGAGAGGAAATGTATCTTATGTGCAACATAAACATTTGTAATACTGTAGTGTGTGAAACCTGATTACTGTTTTCAAATAATCTGCTTCAATATTACACTGTTCTTAGCATGTCAGACTGCAGAGATTCATACCTCTGCAAATGAGACATTCCAAACGTAGCTAAAATCTACACATAATGAATTTAAGCTTTTGCCTCTGATATTTAACATGAAAAGTAGGAAAATGTTTACACAGCTACTTAGACATTATTTGTACATTGTCATTTTAGAACACTTGGGCGTTAATAGTATTTCCTTAAAGGGAAGATCCACGGAGTTTAAAAAAAAAAACTAATTCACTTACCTGGGGCTTCCTCCAGGCCGTGGCAGGCAGGACGTGCCCTCGACGCTGCTCCGGAGGCTCCCGGTCTTCTCCAGTGGCTCACCCAACCTGGCCAGGCCGGCTTCCTTGTCGGGCTTCTCCTTGAGCTCCAACGTGCGTCTCACGTGGTCGCTCTGATGTCATCGGATGTCCTACGGACTGTACTGTGCAGGCGCAGCACTACTGCGCCTGCGCAGTACAGCCTGGAGGACGTCCGATGACGTCAGCGCGACCGCGTGAGACGCACGTTGCGGCGCACAAGAACGCCGACCTGGAAGCCGGCCTGGCCAGGTCGGGTGAGCCACCGGAGAGGACCGTGAGCCTCGGAGCGGCGTCGAGGGCACGTCCTGCCTGCCACGGCCTGGAGGAAGCCCCAGGTAAGTGAATTAGTATTTTTATTTCTCCGTGAACTCTCCCTTTAAGTAGCTCATGGGGGCAATTTTTGTGACTTTAGGTCCCCTCTTAAATCTTTGCTGCACAGTACACATTTTCTTACAGTCGTTAACAGGGCTGTGGAGTTGTAATCGAGAAGTCAGAGCAATTTTGGATACCTGGAGTCGGTGGTTTAAATAAACTGAGGAGGCGGATGATTTTTGAACCAAATCCATAGCGTTTGTAAAAATTAGACTAAGCAGTCAGAGCAATTTTGGGTATCTGGAGTCGGAGTCGGTGGTTTCATAAACTGAGGAGTCGGAGTTGGATGATTTTTGTACTGACTCCACAGCCCTAGTCGTTCATCATTTACTGACAAGCCTGCAAATATCAGGAATGGTTCTCAAAATTCAAGTATCTTCTTGTAACTCACTGACTAATAAACCAGAGAAAAAAATCAAAATCTCTACAATTAAAATAAAAGTGCCGGAAATAGCAAATAATGGTTTCTAACATCAAACAGAGTCTACATAAAAGAGAAAACGTAATCGTACACGCCGGGCTTTCATCTCAACTTCCTAGAACAAAAGTAATAATATTTAACTAAAACATTCGAGAGTTATGCGCACCATCCACAAACACTTCAGTTCATTAAAGCACATCTCCAGGAAAAAAAAAATATGGGATGCGCTTATGGTGGGGGAGGACACAATATGTTATAGGGGAGCAAGTTGTCTGTACCAGTTATAAAAAGTACATTTGTTACTAAATTTATTGTTTTGAGTTTTATTCCAAGTCTTCCGATATCATTGTGGACAAAGTCAGGGGCGTAGCAATAGGGGGTGCAGAGGTAGCCCTTGGGCTAGAGGGGCCCCGAAGGGCCCTCCCTCAACCACAGTATTAGCTCTCTATTGGTCCTGTGCTCATAATAATCACTTCTATAGATACTTTGAATAGTAGTAATCATTAACAAACGGTTCCTCATCCCCTTCTTGCCAGGCGCGGAGCTAGGGGGGGTCGGGGTAGGTCAAGTGCCCCCGGGCGCCGGGTCCCTAAGGGCGCCCAGCTGAGCTGATTTTTTTTTTTTTTTCTGCGGAGGGGAGCAGCGCAGAGAAGAGAAGAGGGAGAGCTATGCGGACGGTGGAGAAGGGGGCCATCTCCCCCCCTTCTCTCACCTTAGGGCTCTCCCTCCCTCCATCGCTGTCCCCTCCGTTATTGTCCAGGTGCTGGCGCAGCGGGCGGGACTCACCTCCGTCTCGCTCCAGCGCCGGCCGGAAGTTCGGATCCCGCAGCCGCTGCTCTGGTCTGGACTAGACCAGAGTAGCGGCAGATCCATCCGCGCTGCGACTAGACGGAGGTAAGTTCCGCCCGCCGCTGCCAGCACCCGGACATTAATGGAGGGGACAGCGAGGGAGAGAGAGCAGCTCTCCCTCTTCTCTGCGCTGCTCCCCTCCTGCTGGGGAGGCAGGGAGGGGGACACCTGGCTACCTACTCTGGGCATATATACCCCTGGCTACATCTACTGGGCATATATACCCCCTGGCTACATCTACTGGGCATATATACCCCTGGCTACATCTACTGGGCATATATACCCCCTGGCTACATCTACTGGGCATATATACCCCTGGCTACATCTACTGGGCATATATACACCTGGCTACATCTACTGGGCACATATACCCCTGGCTACATCTACTGGGCACATATACCCCTGGCTACATCTACTGGGCATATATACCCCTGGCTACATCTACTGGGCATATATACCCCTGGCTACATCTACTGGGCATATATACCCCTGGCTACATCTACTGGGCATATATACCCCTGGCTACATCTACTGGGCATATATACCCCCTGGCTACATCTACTGGGCATATATACCCCCTGGCTACATCTACTGGGCATATATACCCCTGGCTACATATACTGGGCATATATACCCCCTGGCTACATGGACTGGGCATATATACCCCCTGGCTACATATACTGGGCATATATACCCCTGGCTACATATACTGGGCATATATACCCCCTGGCTACATGGACTGGGCATATATACCCCCTGGCTACATATACTGGGCATATATACCCCTGGCTACATATACTGGGCATATATACCCCCTGGCTACATATACTGGGCATATATACCCCTGGCTACATATACTGGGCATATATACCCCCTGGCTACATGGACTGGGCATATATACCCCCTGGCTACATATACTGGGCATATATACCCCTGGCTACCTACTCTGGGCATATATACCCCTGGCTACATATACTGGGCATATATACCCCCTGGCTACATATACTGGGCATATATACCCCCTGGCTACATATACTGGGCATATATACCCCCTGGCTACATATACTGGGCATATATACCCCCTGGCTACATGGACTGGGCATATATACCCCTGGCTACATATACTGGGCACATATACGCCTGACTATATATACTGGGCACATATTATTCTCCTGGCTACATATACTGGGCATATATACCCCTGGCTACATATACTGGGCACATATACCTCTGGCTACATATACTGGGCACACATATCCCTGCCTACATATACTGGGCACATATACCCCTGGCTACCTGTTCTGTGGACATCTCTACCCCTGGCTACCTGTTCTGGGGACATCTATACCGCTGGCCACCTATTCTGGGGACATCTATACCGCTGGCCACCTATTCTGGGGACATCTATACTGCTGGCCACCTATTCTGGGGACAACTATAGACCTGGGGCTACCTATTTTTGGGGAACCACGTCAGATTGAGTGTATTTTGGAGAACTGCTGCCAGGTGAGAGGTGTCTACCATATTAAGGGGGCATTCTACCTATTTATGTGAAATGCTGTCTATTTATGTGACTCATGACTGCTGAATTTGTCTTGTTGGGGGCCTCATGGTTACTGAATTTGTCTTGTTGGGGGCCTCATGATTTGTTGGGGGCCTCAAGATCGCTGAATTTGTCTTGTTGGGGGCCTCATGATTGCTGAATTTGTCTTGTTGGGGGCCTCATGATTGCTAAATTTGTCTTGTTGGGGGCCTCATGATTGCTGAGTTGGTTATGTTGGGGGTCTCATGATTGCTGAATTTGTCTTGATGGGGGGGGGGCTCATGATTGCTGAATTTGTCTTGGAACATGCTGGAAGGTACATACTGAGGGAGGGTGGGTGAGCGTGAGCCTGCTAACCTCCATATACATTTGGCTCCACCCATAACCACGCCCACATTTATTATGTGACCACGCCCCTTCTTGGCGCCGCAACCTTGACTTTGGGGGGCGCATTAATAGTCTTTGTCCCCGGGCGCTGAAAACCCTAGCTACGCCTCTGCTTCTTGCACCTCTGACACTGTAGTTGTCTTAGGCAGGTTTTGGTGCGCCGTATCAATTGTTATGTACAGAGTGCTTGGGGGGCCCCAATGTAAAACTTGCATCGGGGCCCACAGCTCCGTAGCTACGCCACTGGACAAAGTGCAATAGAGGATGTTAAATACAGAACATTAAGTATTTGCACTGATTTTATTAAGCAATGCTTGCTGAGCTCTGACAGGGGCTTCATGCATATGTGACAGCCTTGATTATATCTCTGTGTTGGGGGGTATTCTGTTTATTCCTATTCCGTTTCATGCTTATGTCCTCTGACGAAGCCCTTTTCTGGGCGTAACATGTTAGGCTAGAGTTGTAATCTGTACAGCACCTTCATCTTTTTGTACTGTCTTGTTTGACCTGTGCTTTTCTCCATCCAGCTATATACTCTGGTAGATGCCGGGGGAATTGTTGGTATCTACTTGCTATGATCTTCAGAGACATTCATGGCCAGACACAGGAGGCCAAGAAACATTAGGGTAGACCCACATAGGAATAACACCACTCCCCAAGTGGGCACTTCTTATATTTCTGGTCCTGGTTTATTCATGCATGGCACTTATATGTATACACACCTACTACTATTTTCCTATAACTGAAGGGTGGTTTTTTTTTGATAATTCTTATTGGCAGGAAAGAAACGAGACAGTTGTATATCACTATGCAAATATACTCATAAACCGCTCACTTAAACGAGAAACAAAAAATAAAAAATGATCGGCATATGTTATATTAACTGATCAATTTCGATATCACCCAATATAGATCATTGTTTTCCTCAGGCTCTTTTAGTCAGGTGCTCCACCCGGCAAATTTTGGTGAGCACCCGGCTGTTATCAGCTTGCCTTATCATGCTCCTCCTATGCTGTAAGCAGCGTTGCGCCGCCACAGACCCTGTATTCCCCCGTCACTACACACCCAGCTACTTTCTCATGCCACCCGGCTGGGAAACCTAGGTCCTGACATCACACTGTGGGAGCCTTGTTGCATTGTGGGAAATAACAGCAGTTTCCAACTGCCAAGCAACCAGTATCTCCCTCTGTGCACATGTACTGTATCTATAAAAAAAAAAAAAAAAAAAACTTTTAGCCTATTGCATTGTTAGTGGGTACGGTCATAGATTATGGCAGTTGGTGCTGTCTGTTTTTTTATTCTTGTCTGCTAGTAGTAAAGTGAACCTCAAGACTAAAAATCTACTCAGCAGCACTGAAAAGGCTTGGTGTTTCCTTAACAGTTTCACAGCTTTAGAACTTTGTTTTTCTTATGGAAGTCTCATTTTTAGCTGCATTTTTAGCTAAGCTCCGCCCCATCAAAGAAAACTGCCCGGGCTTTTTTCCCCTAATGCTGTGCAAAGCATGATGGGATTTCCTATGTTGTTATTCACGTTGCCTAGCAACTGGGAGGGGTGATCAGGACACAAGACAGTTGAAACTGTTTCATGCTCCCTGTCACCTTCTTTCAACCAAAAAGATGGCTGCCCCCATGAAATCACAAACCTTTGCCTGTTCTTTTTAAACAGGGTGGGTAAGAGATTATATTACCTATCTATTTTAATTAACATAACTAATGTAACTTAATGACAGTATGTTTGTTTAGGCTGGAGTTCCTCTTAAAGATGATGACGTGCAGGCTGATTGTGAATAAAATAACATGGCGAATATGAATAAATGAATGAATATTTTTTTTCCCCTTTTTTCGCTAAAGTTCCTCTTTAGGACAATGGTAGTGACCGACAATGATAGGGTTAGATTGTGAGCTCCTCTTCCGAGGAACAGGACTGTGTAAAGTGGTAGATGTCACGGTGCTGTATAAAAGCATAATTATATTTATACAACATTTTAAATCGATTTACCCATTTGTTCTTACAATATTTATAATATTATAAATTCATCTCGCCATTTGTTCTGTATAAAGACGCCAACGTTTGACAGTAGGAGACTGCAGCTCCAGAACGCACCCAATGCCATATGCTTAGACAACGGAACAGTCTAAGGGAACGTTTTAAGTGAGAAAATTTTCCCAAGCTTTTAATGGCCTATTAAGACCAGAGGGATACAACTAATTATCATTAGCATGAGCAATAAACAATATCAACTGCGATCACCGACTTGGAATTCTGGCAAACTGTTAAAGGAACACCATTACGCTTAATGTAATATTGGAAGCCACTTTGTGCAATCAAGGAGGCTGATGCATTAAGGTTCAGTGCGGCTGCTATCAGCAGCACATTAATTACCGATGGTTATAGCACCATACTGAAGCCTGCATTCAGGCATGATTCCCTGTGCAGGCGTGAGAAGGTGTGACGTGGGTAACGTGTCATCTGATGTGGTGGCTTTAGCCTGCCGGTGTTGTGTCTGATTACGCTGCCTGTGGATTTGCGCTGCCCCGCATGCGCAGTAGGAGACTGTGCGGCCACATTTCCTATAGAATGATGCTGCTGGAGGTAAAATACTAAATATCTCAGCTCCCACACCTCTTACACTCCCCAAATTTTCAGGGTAGGGAGGGGACCCACCAAACGACCTCTATACCAAATTGCAGCCCCCGAGACCCACTGGTTCCCGAGATAGGTTTCTGTAATCTATCTCCTGAACCAGCGGGTCTCGGGGGCTGCAATTTGGCATAGAGGTCGTTCTGGGGGTCCCCTCTCTACCCTGAAAATTTGGGGAGTGTAAGAGGTGTGGGAGCGGAGATATTGAGTATTTTACCTCCAGAAGCATCATTAACTTCACACTGGGCATGCGCGCTACTCAGTGTGGAAGGGAGCTTCCGGGCAGCGCAATCAGACATTACACCGGCTTCCATACTGCAGTGTTCTCCCCAACCCTATCCAGGCGCTCTGCACCTGGTTGACTCTCCTCCTATCACAGCAGCTCATGGAGAGGAGGCAGGACCAACCAGGAGTGCAGTGAATACTAATTAGGGGGCATGATGTACATACTTGCAGCTAGGGGGCAGCAGCGCTGTTCAGGCAGATGATCCTTCTCAAACTTTCTCCAGATTTGCTGCTACTGACACACGACATAACACAGGACAGAGGAGCTGCCAGGCTCTGCTTTATTAGTATTCACCAGTGGTGTAACAATAGGAGGTGCAGAGAATGCAACCACACCGGGACCCTTGGGCCAGAGGGGCCCACTGAGGCCCTCCTTCATCCATCTTATTAGCCTTCTGTAATTGCTATGCTGATAATGAACACCTATATATGCGCATTGAATAGTGATAATTCATTACAAGCTATTTTCTTACTCTGATTACACCTCTCTGACACTGCAGCTGTCCTTGATAGATTTTGGGGTTCCATATCAATAGAGTGCTTGGGGCCCTATGTACAACCTGCACCAGGCCCCAAGCTACTTAGTTACACCTCTGGTATTCACTGTTCTTCTGGTTGTCTCAGTCTCCTCTCTGCATGCTGCTGCCATCCTGGAGGAAGGCTGCTCTAGGCTGGAGACATTTTTGGATCGTTTTTGTTTTTAAAAACTTTCCAATTGACTTGCATTCAAATTGTGGTAAAATCGCGGAAAATTGCTGCATTTGCGATTTTTCAAAAAGTCACAATCGTGACAAGTTAGCATCGATTTTACTGCGATTTTAATGCTAGCCAATCAAGTTTAAAAAAAAAAAATGATCTGAATAGCGTACTGAGGTGTAGTGGTGGGGTTGGGAATATATAGGCTCTAAATTTAAAGGTAACCTAAGACGAAGTCCCAGGTTTTATACTTATCTGAGGCGTCCTCCAGCCCCCTTGAGGCCACTCAGTCACTCACCGTCACCACAAGCCGCTCCTGTACCTCGGTCGACAGTCTTATATTCTGGCCGTGTAATGTGAGTGAGTCCATCCCCCAGGAGATAGACTAGCCCCATACTCCAGCCATTATCACCAGTAATGAACAGAGAGGAAATCCATAAATGTGGGGTCCCCCTCAACTCCATTTACCAGCTCACTATAGTTGTCAACAGCACAAGATCTTTTTGGACACTGCTGTACCTGTTGTGATGGCTCAGGTATGAGAAGTAGAGGTGCTGACATCCCACAACAGAGTGATCAGGTAAGCATACCCATTCTTCTGTAGTTTCTGCATCATTGTTCACCCTCATCATCCTTCCCCCTCCCCTACCTCTACAGATATCAACACAGGCTGCTCAGCAGATAACTGTGCATCACATCTGTGCAGTGATTTTATGAATGACCTAAAATTATTACAAATGCTCATGTCGGGCAACAGTTGAGTTTATGTTTGTGTGTCTATAACACAAGCCACTGTGAAAATAAACTTACAAAATAATCAATCAGTTTCTTTACCTGAAGGTTTGGCTTTTTAAACAGATTTTAATTATTTTATACCATTTTAAGAGCCTCCACCTCTTGTTCTCCTTGTGTTAGGTCACCAAGTCTGAGTGGGGATGGCATTTCCCTGCATGCTGTACTGGCGGTTGCTGGCTTAAAGGATACCTTAGCACTAAATATATTTAAAAAAGAACGCCAACTGTGTGTGTGTAGGGAGCAGTGCAGAGGCTAACCGCACCGCCTGTGCCCCACCGTCACCCTCTGTTTTCCGCCACATTGTCCCATTTTCTATTGCTGCTCGGGGTGGTTGGTGCCCTCTGTCCCCGGCATACTATGCTGCGCATCCGCAGTATGTCGCTTGGGCGCCTTGGGACCGCGCTGCCCGGTGACCCCATATGACGTAAGCGACCAGCAATACAAAATAGGGCAAAGAACAGAAGGTGACGCCGCGGCACGGGAGGTGCGGTAAACCTCTGCACAGCTTCCTATACATAGTAGGCATCCTCTTTTAAATATATTTAGTACTAAGGTATACTTTAAAGGATACCACAACTGACATGTGGCATAATGAGATAGACATGGGTATGTACAGTGCCTAGCACACAAATAACTATGCTGTGTTCCTTTTTTTCTTTCTCTGCCTGAAAGAGGAAAATATCAGGTATGTAAGTGGCTGACTCAGTCCTGACTCAGACAGGAAGTGACTACAGTGTGACCTTCACTGATAAGAAATTCCAACTATAAAACACTTTCCTAGAAGAAAATGGCTTCTGAGAGCAAGAAAGAGATAAAAAAGGGGAAAATTCTTATCAGTGAGGGTCACAATGTAGTCACTTCCTGTCCGAGTCAGCCACTTACATACCTGATATTTACCTCTTTCAGGCAGAGAAAGAAAAAAAGGAACACAGCATAGTTATTTGTGTGCTAGGCACTGTACATACACATGTCTAACTCATTATGCCACATGTCAGTTGTGGTATCCTTTAAGCAACCCAGACTTGTGAGTATTCACTTATTAGACTATACTGCAGACTAAACACACACACACTAATGTACTACACCAGATCGGGCTACCGGTGTTCCGGTTTTTCTTTTGGTTGTTTTTTGCTAAGCATCTTCACTGAAAACCCCTTATGTGGCCGATAGAACTACTGCACATACTCCAAACATTTAACTGAAACATTATTACCATGGTGGATATTTCTCTTAGGCTGGTTTCACGCTGTAAATTGGCGTTAGCAATGCGGTGCGTCATGCCCGCCGCATTGCACCGCCAAAAACAGGCCTTCAGGGAACGCCGCGTTAGTACACGGTGTTCCCTGCCAGGCATTCGGCCAAGCAGGAAGTGATGCGCACTTGTGGTCACTTCCTGCTTCGGGTATGCGGTAGTGCACAGAAGCATCAAAATATGCTTCCACGCATAAGTGCAGCGACGTCGCAATGCTGTTTTAAAAAACCCTCTATCTCCATATACTGCATAACTTCTGGTCCGATGCAGATTACCGCAGGTCGCTGCAAGAGCCGCGCAGTAACGTAGGTATGTCCTAGTGTTAATTCGGGCACTTCCGGCATAGCGTACCGCAACGTGGGGAGTATGAACTTCCCCATAGGCCTTCATTAGGCTGTGGTAGCAGTGCAGCAATTTGCCACAACGCACCGCTGCAGTGTGAAAGGGCCCTGCCACCTTGCACCAATAGTCCCCATTCCAGTAATGCATATAGTGTGCAATATGCAAAGACATCAGAAGTGCACAGACTGCACTATTTGATGTTTCCACCTATGTGTTACCCAGCAGTGCGTTCTCCCAGGGCTGTAGAGTCGGAATCAAGGAATCAGTGCAATTTTTTTCTCCAGTCGGCACCTAGTAGGACTACAGCGTTTCTCACTGATAAGGAATTACAGTCATGAAACACTTTCCTGGCAGAGAACTGGGCTTTTACGTGCAGTGGATAGATAAAAAAGTTAAACGGTTCATATATTTTAGCACTCTGAAATACGGGACAGACTGTTTAATTGAGTTGAGAGAAAACAATAAAACTAAGTTTTTAAACATAACATAAAACTGTGAATACCCAAAAGGCATTTTTAGGAGGAGGAGGATAGATACAATTCTTTATCTCATTCATTTTCAACCCACTGCTTTCTTCCAAAATAAAGCAGCAGCTCATTACATAAAAAAACATTTTGTTTGACTGGAGTCAGTCAGCCGTGCCATCTTGCAGTAAAACCCTCATGGACTATAAAGAACGCACGCACGCTGTCTACCAACTTTATGAGACAATATAGTGTTTTAGTGTCAAAACTATTCAAGCGCAGAACATGGAGATACTGAGCACCGCACAGCCCAAAAGAGGACAATCCATACTTCTTCCATTCGCTAAAACACTTGCAGAAATATCATCACTCTTCACTTACATGGTTGGTGAATAACTAAGGATCGATATTGTGAAAAAGTGCACAATTTAAAACATACGTGTTTCGTTTCTACAAAGATTGCCTTATTCACTTGCACACGGTTTTTGATACAGTATAATCTCATTAAAATAAACTCTGGTATAGTAAACATTTGGGTATATTAAACAACCTCTCCAGGTCCTGGCCAATCTCCATTAAAAGTCTATGGAAGCAACGCCTGTATAGTAAACCCTAATATAATAAAACTTCTGTTATAGTACACGTTTGTTTTGGCCCCTACAATGGGATGCAAAAGTTTGGGCAACCTTGTTAATTGTCATGATTTTCCTGTATAAATCGTTGGTTGTTACGATAAAAAATGTCAGTTAAATATATCATATAGGAGACACACACAGTGATATTTGAGAAGTAAAATAAAGTTTATTGGAGTTACAGAAAGTGCACAATAATTGTTTAAATAAAATTAGGCAGGTGCATAAATTCGGGCACTGTTGTCATTTTATTGATTCCAAAACCTAACTAAAAACAGAACTAATCATTGGAACTCAAATTGGCTTTGTAAGCTCAGTGACCCCTGACCTACATACACCGGTGAATCCAATTATGAGAAAGATTATTTAAGGGGGTCAATTGTAAGTTTCCCTCCTATTTTAATTTTATCTGCAGAGTAGCAACATGGGGGTCTCAAAACAACTCTCAAATGACCTGAAGACAAAGATTGTTCACCATCATGGTTTAGGGGACGGATACAGAAAGCTGTCTCAGAGATTTCAGCTGTCCATTAGCACAGTTAGGAACATATTGAGGAAATGGAAGACCACAGGCTCAGTTCACGTTAAGGCTCGAAGTGGCAGACCGGAAGAATCTCGGATAAACAGAAGTGACGAATGGTGAGAACAGTCATGGTGAACCCACAGACCAGTACCAAAGACCTACAACATCATCTTGCTGCAGATGGAGTCATTGTGCATCATTCAACCATTCGGCGCACTTTACACAAGGAGATGCTGTATGCAAAAATGATGCAGAGGAAGCCTTTTCTCCGTCCACAGCACAAACAGAGCCGCTTGAGATATGCTAAAGCACATTTGGACAAGCCAGCTTCATTTTGGAATAAGGTGCTGTGGACTGATGAAACTAAAATTTAGTTACTTGGGCATAATAACGTTATGCATGGAGGAAAAACAACACAGCATTCCAAGAGAATACCTGCTACTTACAGTAAAATATGGTGGTGGTTCCATCATGCTGTGGGTCTGTGTGGCCAGTGCAGGGACTGAGAATCTTGTCAAAGTTGAGGGACGCATGGATTCCACTCAGTATCAGCAGATTCTGAAGACCAATGTCCAGGAATCAGTGACAAAGCTGAAGCTGCACCGGGCTAGATCTTTCAACAAGACAACGACCCTAAACACTGCTCAAAATCCACTAAGCCATTCATGCAGAGGATCAAGCACAATGTTCTGGAATGGCCATCTCAGTCCCCAGACCTGAATATAATTGAAAATCTGTGGTGGGAGTTAATAAGAGCTGTCCATGCTCGGAAGCCATCAAACCTGAATGAACTAGAGATGCTTTGTAAAGAGGAGTGGTCCAAAATACCTTCAACCAAAATCCAGACTCTCATTGGAACCTACAGGAAGTGTTTAGAGGCTGTAATTTCTGCAAAAGGAGGATCTACTAAATATTGATTTAATTTCTTTTTTTCTGTTGCCCAGATTTATGCACCTGCCTAATTTTATTTAAAGGGAAACTGAAGTGAGAAGAATATGGAGGCTGCCATATTTATTTCCTTTTAAACAATATATTGCCTGGCAGCCCTGCTGATCTATTTGGCTGCTGAAGTCTCTGAATTACACCAGACACAAGCATGCAGCTAATCTTGTCAGATCTGACAATAATGTCAGAAACACCTGATCTGCTGCATGCTTGTTCAGGGTGTGTGGCTAAAAGTATTAGAGGCAGAGGATCAGCAGGAAAGCCAGGCAATGTGCATTGTTATAAAGGAAATAAAGATGTCATATCCCTCTTGCTTCAGTTGCCCTTGATGGCTCGTTCCCACTATCGCGAATCTGCATGCGTCCAACGCATGCAGATCCGCACATGTAATGCAAGTGGATGGGCCTGTTTCCACTGTAGCGTTGTTGAGGTGCGTTTTTTTCAGCGTGAAAAAAACGCACAAAAGAGTCAACGATTTCGCCTGCGTCGGGAATCCGTGCGAATCGCCGCTAATGTATTTAATAGTAAAAACGCATGCGTTTGTTACATGCGTTTTTACCCGCGATTTCGCACCTTTTTCAATTTTATTTAGCCCTGGCAGTGTCATGGTTAATTTCGCATGGCACCCTGCCATGCGAAATCGCATGCGAAATCGCGGGTAAAAACGCATGCGGAAACTCATCCGCATGCGTTTTTACAAGCGTCGGAATGCGGCCGAAATCGCGTCGCAACAGTGGGAACGAGCCCTTAAACAATTAGTGCACACTTTCTGTAAATCCAATAAACTTCATTTCACTTCTCAAATAAAACTGTGTGTGTCTCCTATATGATATATTTAACTGACATTTGTTATCGTAACAACCAACGATTTATACAGGAAAATCATAACAATTAACAAGGTTGCCCAAACTTTCGCATCCCACTGTACATGATGATTACTCTGGATACAGTAAACAGTAGGCAGTGCATGCCTCATATGGCAGTGTGAAAGCCATGGTCTGCTGCTCTGTTCAGGCTGGTTGCAGGTGAGTTGGATGCCCAATAACATTTGTAAGACAAAAATGGCACCGGGGCTGGATATACAGCAATGTACAGAGAAGCAGCCTGGGGAAAATGAGGAATATTATGAACATAAACAAAGAGGATGCAGCGTTACCACTTACGCTTTGCAATCACTGATAATAGTATCGTCACAGTCCTCCCATAGGATTGTACGCACTCCCGGATATCTTTTCCCTTATTAGTGATGACGCTCCTGGTAGCGTGTGGAGCACAGTACAGGCTACTTTCACTTGTAGTGCAGATCAGAGTGGGCCTATTCCCTGCAAAACTAAGGAGAGTGGAGAGTAGAGTGCTAAGTCCCGCCTGCGGAGGTATCGGTGCCATTCACATTACAGATGAGAGTGCCTTATTATGATTGGCTGCATTTTGAAGATAGGCTTCATGATTGTCTCAAGTGTGAGCAGAAAGTTTTGCAGGTCACGTGCTGCAAGTCCCGCCCACGGAGGTATCGGAGCCACTCACAGGAAGTGAGTGGCTGCCTCTATTAAGTGACAGCTGCAATTTTACAAGGAGCCCTGGATACTGTACTAGTGATTTGTCCAGCCCTTGGTTATATTTAACCTTGTAGTCCACCAAATGTGCACATGCTTGTACTGTACCACCAATGGCAGGACAGAGTTTCTGCTTTGCAGCAGAGAATGTACCAGGGCATGCTGGGCCATTTCTAGTACAATTTCTAATATGGTAAACCACTTTTCCTGGTCCCTTGTAATGTACTATAGCGAGATTATACCAGGGCTGTGGAGTCGGAGTTGGAGTCGGAGTCGAGGAGTCAGAGTAATTTTGGGCACCCGGAGTCGAAGTTGGAGTCGGAGTCGTGGTTTCAGAAACTGAGGAGTCGGAGTCGGGAGTCGGAGTCGCATGATTTTTGTACAAAATCCGCAGCCCTGTTAAGTATTAGACTAAGGAGTCGGAGTCGAGGAGTCGGAGTCTGAGCAATTTTGGGTACCCGGAGTCGGAGTTGGAGTCGTGGTTTCAGAAACTGAGGAGTCGGAGTCGGAAGATTTTTGTACCGACTCCACAGCCCTGGATTATACTGTAGTTGGACTAAGCCATTCACTAACTGAGCCATTCAAACTTACTGGCATTCAGTAAGGGCCAGTTCACATGAATATTAAACATGGCAGTTGCGGCATTTGTCGGTCAAGAGCTGTTCACTTAAAGGAAACATCCTGCGCAGTACCGTCCTGATGACGTCGGCCGGACCACATGACCCGCGCCGTGGAACGCAGAAGAGGCCAACCCTGAACCTGACCTGGGGAGGTCGGCTGCGCTAGGGGAGAAGACCGGGAGCCACCGGAGTTGCAGCGAGGGCGCAGGACGGCTGCCACGGGCTGGAGGAAGCCCCAGGTAAGTGGATCTTTTTTTTTTTACCTTGGACACTCCCTTTAAATGCATGGAAGCATTTTTAAAGTGACAGTACCTTCTTTTCTCATTGTTCGCCAGAACGAGACTCTGCCAGAAGCCTGTGTGAATCGTTCCTAAATGCTCTTGAGAACAAAGAAAACCCTGATAACCCCCATGAGGAGACAAACTAGTCCAAAACCTGTTAGATCTGTCTGATTTTTACTACCTATTGCAAGTTACAATGACATAGGAAACAATAAATGTATAGTCATTTCATGCTGGAACAAATGTACATTTTACATGTATGAAATACACATGCATTGTAGTTTAACAATTTTTCATGATACTGTTCATTTAATCACCATCAAAACTGCTGTTATTAAGAGCAATTTCAAAAGTGCCCTGCCCGTCCACATGTGCACAGTGGGAAAATTTGGGGTAGCTTGAAAACAAGTGACCTGAAAGGCTACACACACACACACACACACACACACACACACACACACTATACACAGTACACACACACACACACACACACACACACACACACACTATACACACTATACACATACACTATACACACACACACACACACACACACACACACAATATACTATACACACACTACACTATACACACACTACACTATACACACACTACACTATACACACACTACACTATACACACACACACACACACTACACTATACACACACACACACACACTATACACTAAACACACAAGTGTACACTTCCTCGCCAGATACACTTATGAGCTATGCTTCAACACCTGCGTGCATTTCTGTCCGCAGTACCGCACTGTTCCCTTTAGTATCACTGACGGGAGTCGATGCTGCAATAGACAGCAACACGGGTGCCATATGTTGCTCTATAACACAGCCACCTGTACTGCAAAGTGGGAACGAGGCCTAGGCAGAATGAAATGCCGTTTGCTGTTAATCCTTTTCATTATGTACAGCTGGACTACATTTTTCTCAAGGCAAGTGCCATTTCCCTTTACAGTAAAAAGAAGCTCTCTACAGTACTAAAAATGCCATGTTTTCTTTTTCCCATCCCCAATTAGAGACCTGAATATAAAAACATCAACGTCAAACTGGTTTTACCTACAATAGCAGTACACACTTATGTCAGGATCGTCCTGGTCTGCTCCTTAGATATCCACAAACTTGGAGACGATCCGAATAGAGACGATCCGAAATGCAGAATAATGTTATCTATATATGGTAACCCTGACATGATGGAACTAAAGTACGTCCCAAAATAGGGATGACTGCAATGGCGACTCCAGCTTCACATTTTCTGGGGGGATGGGGGAGCAAAGGGGGCATGATGGCTGGCGGAGCCCATATGGGTCATCTAAATCGCTTGGTGAGCTTTGGATATTTTTTGCCTAACTGATAAAATGAAGGCTAACTAGTTCAGCAATGATAGGAACCCAATGTAAACATCACAAACAGAACTCGGAGGCTTTTGTGAAGGGCAGATTGTCCAAATGAGGGTGCTATTATGGAAGAAAAATGACCTACAGATGTACTTGGCAAGTTGGCTGGCATGCTTTAATCCTTACTTGCTAGCAAGCTGCTCCTGTGTGGACAGTCACAGACAAATCATTCCAGCCCTAGCTTGTGTCACAACTCTAGTCTACAAGCAAGGGGAGGGGGAAGAGGCAGGAGAGAGAGAAAAACTGTGTGTGATACCTTATCTTAGTAGCTAAGCATTGCTGTAGACTAGAGCTTGTTTTTTTACATACCCTATCCTGTTCAGTGTACACTGCTAGAGCCTGGAAACAGTTATCTTTATGTTACATTAGCGGGGGGACACTCTGGGGGCACACAGATTCCGGGTAAGGAGGAGGGGGCGGTGCCCCAGTGTAGCGCTGCCACTGGATGACTGTGATCAGCTAAAAACGGGTAGTATTTTGTAACACCTCATCATATCACTGTAAACATTAGAAGAAAAACACTAAACAGGAAATTGCCAAGGCTTGGCTTTGAGTTTACCAAGTGACTCTGTGAAAATATGTCACAGATCTGGCCTGGTTTTCTGAAAGACAGCCATTTCCCAAAAAAACGAAAAACGAGACACAGGTTAATCTGCAACAGAACAAAGCCCCAGCTTATAGCGCTCTTATTTCTGCTGCACCGTAATTTCCAAACTCTCTTTACAACTAAATTACCCAAATTATCGCTGGTGACAGTTCAAAGACAATGAGGGTGACAGCTTGACAGCCTGTGTTTTGCAGTGACGGTGATGAGCTTTCTCAGATTGCCAGCAATGAATATTTAACAAAAATAACCACCATAAAAAGAAAAATTCTAAAACTGTCCATATTTTTATAGCCTGCATCCACTCAACAAGTCATTTCATGGCCGTTAAAGCAAACCTTAAGTGAAAATAAACTTATGGGATAATTAATTAATTGTGTAGTACAGCTAAGAAACGGAACATTAGTAGCAAAGAGAAGAGTCTCATATTGTTTTCAAGTACAAGAAGAGTTAAAAAAAACAACAACTTTGTTTTCTTTGTAAAAGAGCTTCTCTGAGCTACAGTCCTGTTTTCTAAAGCACTTAAAGCGAACCAAACCAACATTTTTTTTAATTCAAAATATTTAGTTGCACCACTCTGACACATACAAAGATAAATAAACACTACTTCAAGCCTATGAGCATTTCAGTGCATGCTTTTCGCCCTTCTCTTTTCATAACTAGGGTTATACAGGTGGCAGCCATTACTTCTGAGATTAGTATGCGGTTTTAGATCATGGGTGTGTTTGTCATTAGCTACCCTCCCTCACAGGGGAGAGGTCTATGTGAAATCTCACACAAGCTGAGATCACCTCCCCTGTGACATCAGCAGCAGCAGCCTGTGTTTTGTTTTTGCTTTTTATCCGCCAGTCTGCCGGATTCTGCCCCGGCAATATGAAATGAAGGGAGGGGTTCCTCCAATAAATGTAAAATATTTTATATTTGTCATCATGCAGCTGAAAAAAAAGGCTGCTATTTATTATTATAATTTAGAATAGATTTTATTTCTGAAATCTTGTATTTTTAATTTGGGTCCACTTTAAAGGGAACTAAAAAAAATGAGTTTTACTCACCTGGGGCTTCTACCTGCCCCCTGCAGCCATCCTGAGCCCTCGTAGTTTCGATCAGATGCTCCTGTCCCCACCAGCAATCACTTCCGTTTTCGGAGACAGGCCCGACAGGCCTGGGAATGTGAGTGATTCTTCGCGTTCCTGGCCACAATAGCGCCCTCTATACTGCTATTGCAGCCAGGAACGCAAAGAATCACTCGCGTTTCCAGGCCTATTAGGCCTGCCGCCGAAAACAGAAGTGGCTGCCGGCGGGGGACAGGAGCATCTGATTGAGACCACGAGGGCACAGGATGGCTGCAGGGGGCTGGTAGAAGCCCCGGGTGAGTAAAACTCTTTTTTTTTTTGATGACTTAAGTGTTACTCTAAACAGCCAAGAAACTGTGAAAGACAGCTTGAGATAAGGTTTTACTGCATGAAAGTTCAAGGAGTCATTATTTCTGCTTTGTTTTATAGTTTGAAAGACAGAGGGGTCAATTCACAGGTTACTTATTTTTCACCTTAACTGTAAGGAGTGCTAATGCATGAAATAAACAAATAAGGAGAGATAATTCATGAGATAAACAGATAAGGAGAGCTAAACCATGAGTTCTGTCAAATAAGGAGAGCTAAACTATGATTTAAGTTAGATAAGGAGAGGTAAATCATTTAAAGGACTTACAAGGCCAAAATGGCTAAAAAAGCCAAGTACCTGCAAGATGTTTAAATGCACGGAGGACGCCGTCCGCGCCCTCCGTGCAGCTCCGCCGGGTCCCCTTCCTGAGATCGCCCCCAGTGCCGATCGCGACCCCACAGGCCGGGTCGGGCTCTCGTGCCGCTCCTAATATGGCCGCTTCCTCTGGCCGCGGCTGCGCAGTCCGCCTGGCCGCGAGTGCGGCTGCGCAGCTCTAGGGCCAACCCCCCGAACCACGCACTATAGCATTGTGAGTTAATAATAAGGTGAGATAATTTAACAGAAAAGATTTGTGAATCAGGCCCAGAGTGTGCTATTAAAACTGCAACTGTGACAGAATGATGCAATGGTATTAATAAAAGCTATATAAAAAAATAAAAATATGAGGCTTTTCTTTGCAACTATTGTTCTATTCCTTATTCGTACTACACATACAATTCATTATATCATAAGTTGTTTTTTTTGCTTCAGGTTTGCTTTATTAAACTATACCTATTGCCTTAGCGCAATGCGTGACTGATTGTATGCCGGCTGATGACCGCTTTCTAATTTTAAGCTTCATTTCAGCCATTTTTCATGAATGTAGCAGGGATAGCAGGAGTAATACCTGTGCATTCATAATTCCCTTTAATAAGATGCACAGTGCCATACGGTCAATGCGCTGCTATCTAGTCACAACTGCTGCAATTAACCACCAACTGCTTGTGCAGCAAATATGATTAGATATAATCAGACAAACAATGCAGTGCAAAACACAGAGAGCCTACGTGCCACTCCTACTACCAGGGACTGCCCACTCTTTGCAGGGTTCACCTGCCACTCTGCCAGGAAATCAGTGGTATCTAATATCAACATAATGAATACGTGGTTACAAACATTGCCATTCTGTTGCATTACGGGTTGAAACTGCATTAGAAAAAAACACCTCATGTAGCGTCTAGGGATGGTCAACTAAAGGCAAATTATTTTGAGTTGATGCAAGATTATGCAAATGTACGGTTTGAAAACAGACCAGTAGCATAGATCAGGAACTCTGGGCCCCAGTACAAGTTTTACATTGGGCCCCGACGAACGCTCTATACATAACAAGTGATATGGGGCACCAAAACCTGTCAAGGACAGCTGCAGTGTCAGAGAGGTGCAGCCTGAACAGAACAGGTCCATTAATGACTACAACTAATCTAAGGACATATAGAGGTGATCAATACCAGCTTAGCACCAAAAAATAAGCTGTTGAAGGGGGACCCCTCTGGTCCAGGGTCACTACCTCTCCATCCTCTATTGCTACGCCACTGAAACAGATCAATCCAGTCCTGCCAAGGTGGAATTTAAATGGTTCCATTTCAAACTGCATATATTTGCATAATCTTACACCAACTCAGAATTACTGCATAGATTTACATAATCATACACCAACTCCGAATCATTTGCATCTCACTGACTGTCCCTAATAACGTCTAGCAGGCAGTTGCAGCTCACTCATATGTACAGGATGGCACATGAAAGGCCGGCCTGGCTTACCTGTCATGAGCACAAGTATACAGGCAGATGCCGGCCAGGCCCCCTGCTCCCCCTACTCTATCCCTGCTGTGTGTGTCCTCTCAGGCTTAATTGAAGACTTGTGTCGCCTGCATTTGCTGATGTGTGAGGGCATTACCCCCATATGGCAGCAAATGCAGGCGACACAGGCTTCAATAAACCCAGGAAGACTCTCTCTCTCCCCTGGCCGCGCCTCCTGCCACTCCCCCGCCTCCCTGCACTCTGTGAGAGATACACAGTCTCTCAGTGCAGCGTCATGACCTAGAGGTCACAAAAGTGAAAGTGGGCCACTGCAGCCAACGGGAGCGGCGTTGTTTGCGGCTACCTGATCCGCTCAGCCCTGGGGATCAGGTAGCCTACTTTTTTCTTCATTTTTTTTAGCCCACCTCGGGCTCTCTTTAAACTGGGGATCTGATCCATAAGGCAGTAGACATGCATTATTGGATTAAGGGTTTATTTCCATTAGGTGCAGCGGCCATTGCACCAATGCTGTTGCGAAGCCACAGCCCGAATCGCTTAGCTGCGCCATGCACAGCTATAGAAATTTGGGTGCGTGCTGCGGGAAACTGCAGCATGCCATTCAGAATCGCACCACAGTACGTTTCGGACGGCAAGCAATTGAAGGAATAGGCAGAGTTTCCCGCCCGACTCACCTGCGCAAAAATGCTGCAGATTTAAGCTGCATTCAGCCGTATTGGAAACGCACCCTTAATCCTGCTTTAAGATACTTGAATGTCAACCTGATGAAAAAAATCATTAACATTCTATCAATACAGGCGAACAGTAACAGCATGTGTACATGAAGGGCTGACTCAAACCACTATTTTACTATGGGGCCACAATAAATAACATCAGTATATCACATTACTGACCAGGGCCAGAGAAACTCCGACCAAGAATTGAACTATATCCCAATCAGTAGCTGATACCCCCTTTTACATGAGAAATCTATTCCTTTTCACAAACAGACCATCAGAGGCGCTGTATGACTGATATTATGGTGAAACCCCTCCCACAAGAAACTCTAAGGACCCTGGTACTCCTGGCAGTTTCCTGTCTGTGAACACTGCATTGTGGGAAATAGCTGTTTCCAACTGCCAAAAAGCATGCAGCTACATCATCTGCCAACAGTAAAAATGTCACCATATGATAAATGTCAGAATGTAAATCAGGGAGAGGAAAGATTTTACAATGGGCAAACACTGACTAAATCATTTATACATAATTATTGTGAAAATGAAGCACTTTTTTTATTACATTATTTTCACTCTTTAACAAAACAGGCTTTATTGGTCACATAGTTGCCACAAACCAAAAGTGGAAAAACGATTGCAATTTCTCTCGCTACAAAAATGTCCTGTACGGCATGCTCCTTATTGCAATAAAGCTTTGTGAAGCTTCTGTCTCATTATGAATGTGAGCCCTGGTTAGTCATTAGGCCTCTTTTCCACAGACTGTTGATAGGCAGTGAAATGCCTCTCAAACTCTCATAACTGCTGACTGCTGCCTGGTAACTGCTTGGTGCTGCCTGATAACTGTTCACTGCTGCCTGGTAACTGCTTGCTGCTGCCTGATAACTGCTCACTGCTGCCTGTTAACTGCTCACTGCTGCCTGTTAACTGCTCACTGCTGCCTGTTAACTGCTCACTGCTGCCTGTTAACTGCTCACTGCTGCCTGATAACTGCTCACTGCTGCCTGATAACTGCTCACTGCTGCCTGATAACTGCTCACTGCTGCCTGGTAATTGCTTGCTGCTGCCTGGTAATTGCTTGCTGCTGCCTGGTAATTGCTCAATGCTGCCTGGTAACTGCTTGGTGCTGCCTGATAACCGCTCACTGCTGCCTGGTAACTGCTTGCTGCTGCCTGGTAACTGCTTGCTGCTGCCTGAGATAACGGCTCACTGCCGCCTGGTAACTGCTTGCTGCTGCCTGATAACTGCTCACTGCTGCCTGGTAACTGCTGACTGCTGCCTGGTTACTGCTGACTGCTGCCTGTTATCTTACTATTTTGGCAGTTGCACTTAGCAACTTGAAAATGCTTTTAAAGACAAAGAAAACCCTGAGAATCCCCCATGAGGAGATGAACTAGTCTAAAGCCTGTTGGTTCTGTCATATTATAAAGAATTTGGGATTTACCAATGAGCTGTGGCCTTGCCGTGCAATCACCTTATTTTATTCACATAAGCCAATGAGTTGGTGCGGCCAGTATACAATTTTTCGGACTCCTATGTCCCTCTAAGCGTACATTGTACGCTTAGAGTGACGTCATGTAAACAAACTCAAGGTTGCCATCTTGTAGTAAAACTACACCTAAAAGTAAAAAAAAATTACAATACACAAATATTTCCCCAAATCAAACACTATTTACATCCCACCCTCCCAAAAATACCCACATAAAATGTTTAATAAAAAAAAAACATTACAATAAAAAAAAAACACACATAAATATTTACCTAAGGGTCTAAACTTTTTAAATATCTATGTAAAGATCAAATATTTCTATTTTTTATTTGTTTAGGGCTCTTTCACACCAGAGCCCATTTTCCGTGTTTTAACGCAAAGTCTATACTTTGCGTTAACCAAGGTAAAAGGAAAGTCCATAGACTTTCCTTTTACCTTTCACACCCGACGCTGCGTTTTGATACGTTGCGGTACGACGCGTCCCGGCGCATTTTATCGTCGGGAATCGCCGTTTCCCCTTCGGGTTAATTAACTACTACCGCCGCTACTCAGCGTCGCACCGGAGTTTCCCGACGACACGCCGCAACGCGTGCAGGAGCCGTTCTCCTGCACGCTTTCAGTGTGTAACGGGCCTTATAAGCTTGTAAATAGTGATGGATGCAAAACGGAAAAAATGTTCTTTTATTTCCAAATAAAATATTGTCGCCATACATTGTGATAGGGACATAATTTAAACTGTGAAATAACCGTGACAAATGGGCAAATACAATACGTGGGTTTTAATTATGGAGGCATGTAATATTTTAAAACTATAATGGCCGAAAACTGAGAAATAATTCATTTTTTTCAGTTTTTTTCTTATTCTTACTGTTAAAATGCATTTACAGTAAGGTAGCTCTTAGCAAAATGTACCACCCAAAGAAAGCCTAATTGGTGGCGGAAAAAACAAGATATAGATCAGTTCATTGTGATAAGTAGTGATAAAGTTATAGGCTAATGAATGGGAGGTGAACATTGCTCGGATGCATAAAGTGAAAACGACTGAGGGCTTAAAGGGATACTGTAGGGGGATCGGGGAAAAATGAGCTGAACTTACCCAGGGCTTCTAATGGTCCCCCGCAGACATCCTGTGTTGGCGCAGCCGCTCACCGATGCTCCGGCCCCGCCTCCCGTTCACTTCTGGAATTTCTGACTTTAAAGTCAGAAAACCACTGCGCCTGCACGCCCGTGTCCTCGCTCCCGCTGATGTCACCAGGAGTGTACTGCGCAGACACAGACCATACTGGGCCTGCGCTGTGCGATCTTGATGACATCAGCGGGATCGAGGACACGGTAACGCAGGCGCAGTGGTTTTCAGACTTTAAAGTCTGAAATTCCAGAAGTGAACCGGAGGCGGGGCCGGAGCATTGGGGAGTGGATGCGCCAACACAGGATGTCTGCGGGGGACCATTAGAAGCCCCGGGTAAGTTCAACTCATTTTCCCCTGACCCCCCTACAGTATCCCTTTAAGTGGTTAATTGTGCTTAAATAAGGAGCTGGCACCATGGTACCCAGGAAAAGAACAAAGCAACAGGGTCTCTACCTAGGTTTAGCAGGTCAATGTATTAGTGGTTTCATAGCCACACAACCGCACAACGTTTTAGCACGCAGGCCTTTGTCCAGACGCAGATTGGTTGACTCCATGGTACTTTCAAAACTCGCAAGAAGTTTGAGCATTCGAACAGCCTTTTCTGCACTAGACCATAGTACCTGGGCTCAACATCACTCTGGAGACAAAATGGCAGATTTTAAGGCCTACAGATAATAGTGAAGGATCAATTAGGGTCAGTTTGCCCAAAAAGTGGACATTCTCTGGCTATCTCAGGCTTGTTGGAAACTAGCATATTATCTCACTTTAAAGCAGCATGAACAGCTATGCTATCCCAGGAAAAAAACACATATACAAGCAGATAAATACTTGTTCTAATTACAGTACATACCATAAGAATTGTACTGTACACATTTTAATTTCAGTGAATTTTATATAGTAAATAAAGAGAAAACTGTTCCAGACATTTTCCTTCTTTACTGCCTCTGACTGAAGCCAGTCCTTATGTAATTTCCTCCCTTACTCTTTTTTTCCTCCTGCCTGAAATAATGTATGTATTGCCAGCCCTCCTTCCCTGAGCTCTGTACTACAAAGTGCGCTGTCATATCTAGCTTGCTTTGTAAACACATGTGAATATAGCATAGATTGTATTTCAGCAACTTCTGCAGAAGGGTGAGATGTATTTCCCTTCTTAGCCTCTTGACACACTAAACTGCCCTCAGCCAATCAGGGAGGAGCAGGAATGTGGAAGGAGAGATAACAAGCTTCCCTCTCCCCAGCAATGTACCAGAAAAGAGCCATGCTGACTGAGATGAGATTCATTACAGCAGAAATATTCATGATTATATTGGAATAGTTGCAATGCAGGGTCATAATGTACACTACATAGTAAACACAGAGCAGTGGGTACATGGAAATTGATTTTTATGCCAGATAAGACCGTTTCTCCACATGTCCATATCCAAGATAGAAATAATATCCAACAATGGCTGACAACAACACTTCAACAAGTGAAGTCAAGGCATGAGTCAAGTAGAGTCTTCACTTTTGCTTACTGGTTACAAACATACAAATCCTATTACTATTTTCTTCAACTAAAAGGACCACAAACACATCTGAATTGCCCGTTTTACTTTTTTCACCCACACAAAAAAAAAAAAAAAAAAAAAAAAAAAATCGGTACTTATCCGTTAGCCGGGCGCATCCTCTAGGTGGCGACAAAACTCCACCAGAGTTACATCTTTCCCTACTATCCATGTCGGCCTGGAGGGGAGATAGTAATTAGCGCCACCTGCCGGATGCGCCCGGCTAACGGATAAGTACCAAAAAATCTATTATTTGCGATCAAACATCTTTATTGAAAGTGAAGATAAACAGTATATACTGGTTGAAAGAAAAAAAATCTATACTGCTTAATTTGATCTACATTTTTCCGCACTCCCATTTCATAAATCATTGGATGGACAACAACTGCAGTTAACTAATCAAGCTAAAATTTTCAGTTTGATGTCGATTTGTGTTTAATGGATCGAAAGTGACAAGACAAATAACATTTATACTGTGCTTTTTCTCCTGATAGACGCAAATCACTTGAGCTGTAGCCACTAGAGTATGCTAAGTAGGCAGTAGCAGCGTTAGGGAGTCTTGCCCAAGATCTCCTACTGAATAGGTGCTGGCTTACTGAACAGGAAAAGTCAAGATTCAAACCCAGGTCTTCTGTGTCAGAGGAAGAGCCCTTAACCGCAATACACTATCCAAACACTACTGGAAGAGCAACTGATAGATCGCAATTGAAACATCTGTACTCAATAAGTAGATTTTCCCTCACGTGTCTTGAGATTGGGGTTACTTCAATAGGAAGTGAAGGGAAATCTCTCTGACTGGGCCACAAAATAAATAGATAATTGCTGTTGTCTGTATCCATCATCTCTATTCTACAGGTGAATCTGTAGTGACATAAAAAGTATAACAAACTGAAGAAGGCCTCATGTACAGGAGTAACTGTGCTGACAGTGCTAGGTCGGGTTCACACTGCACCAGACAAAAAAACTGACCAGTTTTCTTTTTTACGGATTAGTTTGTTACAATGGCATTCATTGTCCAGCTTGTCCAGCTGATCCAGAATTATTGTACAAAACCCGAACTTATGTTCCATTTGTCGGAATGGAAGGAAAGGATCCCTTTCCAACAAACTGATGTGAACGGACGCTATTGCTGTGCATAGGATCCATTTCATTTTGTTCCGCTAAAGGGAACTTTTTCTAGTGGCAGTGTGAACCCAGCCTCCTCGTTAATATAGTGCTGTCTTTCATCAAAGTCAGTGCAAGCCTGACTATCCATACAGCTATCCAAAACGAAACCTGGATGGAGAGCGATGCTCCTCCCACCTTCGCTCACACAATAATGAAAATCTCCGCCCACCTTCCCTCTTGGCATGAGCATACAGACAGGCAAGGACATTAGGAGTAGGGATAACTACCCTGATAGCCTAATTAGCCCGGACGTTGGCATAGGAAATTACAGCTGAATACAGATGAGAGGAGTAGGGATAACATGGAGTTTGAGTACAGACACACTAGCAGTTTACTGATTTTAGGGCCCTTTTCCACAGGCAGCTGAACTGGGCGCTCAGTGAGCAGTTAGTAGGCAGCAGCGAGTAGTTAGCAGGCAGCAGCGAGCAGTTAGCAGGCAGCAGCGAGCAGTTAGCAGGCAGCGGCGAGCAGTTACCACTTACCAGGCAGCAGCGTGTAGTTACCAGGCAGCAGCGTGCAGTTACCAAGCAGCGAGCAGTTACCAGACAGCAGCGAGTAGTTACCAGGCAGCAGTGAGTAGTTACCAGGCAGCAGCAAGCAGTTACCAGGCAGCAGCAAGCAGTTACCAGGCAGCAGCAAGCAGTTACCCGGCAGCAGCAAGCAGTGAGCGTTTGATGGTGTTTTTACTGCCTATCAACTGCTAGTGGAAAAGGGTCCTTAAAATAACATCTGGTACACTTAAAAGATAGTTTCCTAAAGTTTTCCAATCTATGGGAAGAGGAATTTGCAAAGGCTGCATTGGACCTTTGCACAGGGCTATTTAGATTCAGATTAATTAACTGATACCCCAATTAAATAAGCTGTCCGTTTGTTAATCAATAGCTCCAAAATCTAGATGAGTCCCATGCAAAGTTTCAGATCACCGCCCACTTATTCTAGATATTCTACATTATATAAAAACATGGTAAAGAAAGCTCCTCTCTAATAAGGGCTGTGGAGTCAGAGTCCAGCAATCGGAGCAATTTTTGGGTACCTAGTGTCAGAGTCAGAGATTTAATAAACTGAGGAGTAAATTAGATGATTTTTATACCCATAGTCCTGCAAAGACTGTGGAGTCGGAGTCGAGGTCTCGGAGCAAATTTGGATACCTGGAGTCGAAGATTTCATAAACTGAGGAGTCGGATGATTTTTGTACAGACTCCACAGACCTGTCTAAAGCATCAGTGTCACTGGGGGAGCCTTATAGAAAGTGAAGAAGAGAGGCTTTCCATTAAGTGATACAGACAGCAGTAAAAATCCTCATTAGTTCTAATCTAACCCTGTATTCCCACTTCAACCAATGGTGAAATAAAAGCTTTGGCTGCAGTCCCACTTTAATGTCACCATACTGAGGAATGATGCAGCGTGAATGCCTCAGGAGTCCTGCTGATGAGAGTGGTACCCAGACTTACCTGTGGATGTGGTCTCCATGGTAACGGGTGGATGCCCCGCCAGCGGCGCTTTGATGCTCCCTCTCTGGTCCAGGGAGCCCCAGGCGCCTCCTGCAGAGTCTCCCTCCTGCTCCCCCTTTGGCCGGCGCCTTCCAGTCGCCCCGTCAGCCTGCAGCCATCCGCTCAGCTCCTCCGGATGGGCAGCCATGGCGAGCTCGGATGTGGGGAGGAGAGAGGGAGGGGAGCGGTCAGTGCTGCAGTGTCTCCTCCTGGAAGAGATGCCACAGCAGCCGCTGGAGCGTTACGCAGGTGGAAATGGCTCGTGTAGTTCCCACTAATTCCACCTCGACGTCACGGCACCGGCGCTGACCAATCGCCAGCCGGGATTCAGCGCGCGCTGCTCCCGCCCCGCCACCCCACACACCCTTCCGGCGCCGGGACTCTTCGCGGAATCAGGGCGCGCGGGGGTTAACCGCTGGGGAGGTCTCTGCAGCATTCACACCACGTGTGATAGATGGCTTCATCAGCTGAGGTGGCCTCCTGTGTGCACCTTGCTTGTCCCGAATGCCACTGATACTCATAGTATGCCCTCCCACCAGCATCTCTCACTACTTCTGCTCTGTAGTGATAATAATGCACATATATAGAGAGAGGTTGAGCTATTCCAATAAGAATAGTATGAAAGCAACAGTTTCCAACACACTCCACAATTCTGTTGTGTAGATACAAAAAAAGTTGCAGCAGTTAGAGTTCTTTTCAGTTAAAGGATATCCGAGGTGACATGACATGATGAGATAGACATGTGTATGTACAGTGCCTAGCGCACAAATAACTAGGCTGTGCTCCTTTTTTTCTTTCTGTGCCTGGAAGAGTTAAATATCAGGTATGCAAGTGTCTGACTCAGTCCTGACTCAGACAGGAAGTGACTACAGTGTGACCCTCACTGATAAGAAATTCCAACTATAAAACACTTTCCTAGCAGAAAATGGCTTCTGAGAGCAAGAAAGAGGTAAAAAAGGTAATGATGAGAAAGAAAAAAAGGAACACAGCATAGTTATTTGTGTGCCAAGCACTGTACATACACATGTCTATCTCATCATGTCACATGTCAGTTCGGGTATCCTTTAAAACCATTTGGACCACTATCGCGAAAAAAAGTAGGCAGTTAAAATCTGTCAGAACCGACAGGTTTTGGGCCAGACCATCTCCTCATGGAGTATTCTCAGGGTTTTGTTGGTTTTCAACAGCATATCCTGAACAGCAGTTGCAAAGTCTAACTGACAAATTAGTGTGCAAGTGAGTAGGGAGGCTAGCTGGTATCTTACTATTTTGGCAGTTTAACTGCTGTTCAGGAAATGCTGTTGAAAACAAAGAAAAC
Organism: Hyperolius riggenbachi; assembly: GCF_040937935.1. NCBI lineage: Eukaryota > Metazoa > Chordata > Amphibia > Anura > Hyperoliidae > Hyperolius > Hyperolius riggenbachi. The sequence goes on along the minus strand of NC_090654.1, from coordinate 262,480,901 downwards.
CCTGAGAATCCCCCATGTGGAGATGGACTGGCCCCAAACCTGTCGGTTCTGTCAGATTTTAACTGCCTACTTTTTTGCGATAGTGGTCCTGTAAGAAAAGACAAGTATTGCCCATAACTACAGTGACCAGTTTACCTGTGACAGTCAGTTCCCAGAATTAGGGCTCGTTCTCACTTGCAATTAGCGCTAGGGTTTTTGGGCTGGTGATTTTACCGCGGTTAATGTGGTAAAATCTCTCGCAATTTTTGAGTGATTGCGATTAGCATTTTTTTGCATTGTAATCGTGATTGCTCTAAAATCGCGAGAAAATTCTGCAGGTAGCACGTTTGGCGATCACCACTAATCACAAACCGCCAGCGATCACGGCACTCAGATCACTGCCATTTAGTTAATATTGCGATAGCGTTTTAAAAAGCGTTAGCGATCGCTGGCGATTCAGCGGTAATCGCCCACGAATCGTCCCAGTGTGATTGCGCATTCAGAATCCCCTTCCCAGGCACAAATATGTCCCAGCCAATGTCCTAGGTTGGGTGCGGATGTCCCAGGTGGGCCACTGGATGTCCCAGCGGCCAGACTCAGTGGCTACACAATTGGCTCTCTTTGTTGGTATTTACTGTAACATAATAGTCCATGACCCCCTCCTGACATTGGTCCGCTCACCCCCTCTATTCCATTACCCCCACCCCTTCCAGGCTGGGCCCAGAAAAATCTGGTCACTACCATAACAGGAGCTATAAATGGTAACTTTTTCCTGGCAAGTCCTGTCAGGTGATCTCTGTGGACATACTGAGAGTTTTAAAGCCAGAAGAAAATGTACCTGGCCTCCCAGAATGCTCAGGGGGAGAATTTCGCTTAGCTATACAGCCTAGGTTTAACATCACTGGGAAGGCGGGGCTACATACCAATATACAGCAATATGTAGGTATAGGAAGTGATGCTAAAACCAGGAAATCAATGTAAAAGTGTGTATTCTGAATAATGTACTGCATTATTCTACTAAATGTCGGTACAGTGCCTCTTTAACATATGCTAGGGTACTTTCACACTGCATCCGCTGTGGTACATTGCAATGGACAATATCATCACAACATAATGCAATTACATTCACATCAGCGTGTTAGTGGCCCGGTGCATGGGATTCCATCAGAATTACACATGGCTGGGCGTTTACCAGACGACTTGTTTGATCAAAATTGCAGTGAAGCATATGTCTGCGTACTGTATGCTTCACTGTATTTTTGCATTGAGCTCATAACACACAATATTGTGACTTTGTTTTTCAGCATGTGCAACGTAATGTGTATAGTGCAGTGATGCTCGGATACCCCTTTTTATTATTCGAGTTTGGTCGAATTCGAATAGTAAATTATTCGAATTCGGTCGAATATTCGAGTCGTATATTTTTTACTATTCGATTCGACCTCGGACTTCGAGCTCACTATTCGAGTCGGTATTCGAGCTCATTATTCAAGCTGACTATTCGAATTGGCCTTAAATAGCTTCCAACACTTGTTTTGAGGGTGAATGATGCAAGAAACATCTTTTTTTCCAAGTAACAACAGCAAGTGATTATGTGGAGATGTTCCTTTAAAAAAAAAGGTGGAAAGAGAAGAGAAGTTGTGTCCAAAATTCTGTTCAGTAGTGTATATACTTCTTCTTCTTCTTCTTCTTCTTCTTCTTCTTTATCTTCTATATCTTCTTCTTCTTCTTCTTCTTCTATATCTTCTTCTTCTTCTATATCTTCTATATCTTCTTCTTCTTCTATATCTTCTTCTTCTTCTTCTTCTATATCTTCTTCTTCTTCTTCTTCTTCTTCTTCTTCTTCTTCATCTTCATTGTCTTCTTCTTCTTCATCTTCTTCATCTTCATCTTCTTCATCTTCTTTTTCTTCATCTTCTTCATCTTCTTTTTCTTCATCTTCTTCATCTTCTTCTTCTATATCTTCTTTTTCTATATCTTCTTTTTCTATATCCTCTTCTTCTTATTATTTTTCTATTTCGTCTTCTTCTTTTTCTATATCTTCTTCTTCTTCTCCTTCTTCTTCTTCTTTTTCGATATCTTCTTCTTCTTCTATATCGTCTTCTTCTTCTTCACTTATTTCTTTTTTATATATATTTTTTTAAAGAAATGCAGCTATTTTTGAGCGTAATAAATAGCTGGTGGCGCACGCATGTTGGAAGCGCCATTGTATGTGCTCCCTGGCAGTGGAAACACACAGACAGCAGGAGGTAAATTCAGCAGCAGCAGCAGGAGGAGGAGGATGATTGTGTGGCAGCAGGCAGTCAATGAGGCAGGCAGCGAGACATAATAGGCTGTGTGGTACCTAGCGGTGGTACCAGGCCGTAAATACACAGCATGAGGTTCCAGACAGCGGTCGTGAAGCCCACATCATGTCCAATACACAACTGGGACAACACAGTTTTAATCCCGGACACCTCTAAAAATAATATCACAAAGTATTAATAAAAAGAATATATATTTTTTTTGTTTTTTTAAAGAAATGCAGCTATTTTTGAACGTAACAAATAGCTGGTGGCGCATGGTGGAAGCGCCATTGTATGTGCTCCCTGGCAGTGGAAACACACAGACAGCAGGAGGTAAATTCAGCAGCAGGAGGAGGAGGATAAATGTGTGGCAGCATGCAGTCAGGTAGGTAGGCAGCGTGACATAATAGCCCTGGTACCTAGCGGTGATACCAGGGCTGTAAATAAACACAACAGGAGGTCCCAGACAGCGGTCGTGCAGCCCACATCGTGTCCAATACACAACTGGGACAACACAGTTTTCAACCCGGGCACCTCAGAAAAATTAAACCTTTTTTTTTTTTAATGGTTTTTTTTGTTTTGTTTTCACAGCAAATTACACAGATATAGCTATTGTTGGACGTAATAGCTGGTGGCAGAGTGGCAGCAGAAGGTAATTCTGTGTACCCTGGCAGTGGGAAACACAGACAGGCAGCAGCAGCAGCAGGAGGAATGGAGGAGTAATGAGAGTAGCTATTGTTGGACGTAATAGCTGGTGGCAGAGTGGCAGCAGAAGGTAATTCTGTGTACCCTGGCAGTGGGAAACACAGACAAACAGCAGCAGCAGCAGGAGGAATGGAGGAGTAATGAGAGTAGCTATGGTTGGACGTAATAGCTGGTGGCAGAGTGGCAGCAGAAGGTAATTCTAAGTACCCTGGCAGTGGGAAACACAGACAGACAGCAGCAGCAGCAGCAGGAGGAATGGAGGAGTAATGAGAGTAGCTATTGTTGGACGTAATAGCTGGTGGCAGAGTGGCAGCAGAAGGTAAATCTGTGTACCCTGGCAGTGGGAAACACAGACAGACAGCAGCAGCAGCAGGAGGAATGGAGGAGTAGTGTGAGTGTGGCAGCAGGTAGGTAGGCAGCGTGACATAATAGCCCTGGTACCTAGCGTTGATACCAGGGCTGTAAATAAACACAACAGGAGGTCCCAGACAGCGGTCGTGCAGCCCACATCGTGTCCAATACACAACTGGGACAACACAGTTTTCAACCCGGGCACCTCAGAAAAATTAAACCTTTTTTTTTTTTTTTTTTTTTTTTTTAAAGGTAAATACAGGCAGCAGGGGCAGCTATTGTTTGACGTAATAGCTGGTGGCAGAGCGGCAGCAGAAGGTAAATCTGTGTACCCTGGCAGTGGGAAACACAGGCAGGCAGCAGCAGCAGCAGCAGGAGGAATGGAGGAGTAGTGTGAGTGTGGCAGCAGGTAGGTAGGCAGCGTGACATAATAGCCCTGGTACCTAGCGTTGATACCAGGGCTGTAAATAAACACAACAGGAGGTCCCAGACAGCGGTCGTGCAGCCCACATCATGTCCAATACACAACTGGGACAACACAGTTTTCAACCCGGGCACCTCAGAAAAATTAAACCTTTTTTTTTTTTTTTTTTTTTTTTTTAAAGGTAAATACAAGCAGCAGGGGCAGCTATTGTTTGACGTAATAGCTGGTGGCAGAGCGGCAGCAGAAGGTAAATCTGTGTACCCTGGCAGTGGGAAACACAGACAGACAGCAGAAGGGCAGTACACAGCAGCCCACTGTAGATGTAAAATGTGTGGCTGCAGGCGACGTAATAGTCAAAGTGAACCAGGCTGGCTTAGTGAGCAGGAGCCAGGAGGTGGTAAAGGGTGGTAAGGCACATTAACGATGGTTCTTCCGGCAGCCAGTTCATGTCCCCCTCTCGCCGACAACAGGGGCCAGGAACTCGCCTTCCACCCACGCCTGGTTCATCTTGAGAAACGTCAGTCTGTCCACAGACTTGTGAGACAGACGTGAGCGTTTCTCGGTGACCACGCCACCAGCTGCACTGAAGCAGCGCTCGGACAGCACGCTGGAAGGGGGGCAGGACAGCACTTCCAGGGCGTACTGCGCCAGCTCGCTCCAGATCTCCAGGCGCTTGTCCCAATACTCCATGGGATCAACAGGGGCATCGCTGTCAAGCCCGCTGTAGGACCCCATGTAGTCAGCCACCATTCGGGCCAGGCGCTGGCTGTGACCGGAGGAGGATGCTGCTGCATGCACCTCCTCTCTAGTCACTGCTGCCGGAGCCTCTACAGTCCTGTAGAGCTCGTTGCTGAGAGACAGCAGGTCTGTGGGGCGCTTGCTGCTGGATGTAGGCACCTGCTGCTGCCTCTGTGCTGGCTGGACAGTGGGGGTGGAAGGCTGGGGGAAGGCTTCCTCCAAGTGCTCAACAAGGGCCTGCTGCAAGCTCCTTATTTGTTGTGCTGGGTCTCCTCCTGCAGGCGGCAGGAACTGGCTCAACTTCCCCTTGAGGCGTGGGTCCAACATCATGCTGATCCAGATGTCCTCCCTCTGCTTCATCTGGATCACCCTGGGGTCCTTGCGCAGGCACGTCAGCATGTGCGCTGCCATTGGGAAGAGGCAGGCCACGTGTGCTGGCACATCGACGGCAGTGCTGTCCACATCCTCCTCCTCTGCCGCCTCATCCTCTCTCCACCCCCGCACCAACTCAGCTGCGCTGTGCTGATCCCCCTCATCAGCAGCAAGGTCAGGGACCTCCACCAAGTCCTCCTCCTCCTCCCCCTCAGAGGTGGACTGTGCAGTTGCTTGCCGCTCCTGCTGGTCCAAGGCTGCTGCTCCCTGTTCCAGCAAAGCATCGAGGGCCCTGTTCAGCAGACAAACCAGGGGCACCCACTCGCAGACCATAGCATGGTCCCTGCTCACCATGTTAGTGGCCTGCAGAAAGGGAGCCAGCACTAAGCACACCTGCTGCATGTGCCTCCAGTCATCATCGGGGACGATGGACGGGATGTTGCTGGTCTTGTCCCTTCTCTGAGCGGCGGAAACAGTGGCCTGGGCAAGGTACTGGTTGACAGCGTGCTTCTGTTCAACCAGACGCTCCAACATCGCCAGGGTGGAGTTCCAGCGAGTTGGAACGTCAAGGATCAGCCGATGGCGTGGCAGCTCCAGCTCCTTTTGCACGTCTTCCAGGCTCGCACAGGCTGCAGCCGAGCGCCGGAAGTGACGCACAACGTTCCTTGCCGTTTCCAGCAGTTCGCCCATCCCCTGGTAGGTGCGCAAGAACTTCTGCACCACCAGGTTCAGCACGTGGGCAAGACAGGGGATGTGGGTCAGGTTTCCCCTGTCTATTGCGGCAACCAGATTGGCCCCATTGTCGGCCACCACCTCTCCGACTCTGAGGCCTCTGGGGGTCAGCAAACTCCTCTCCTGCTCCTGGAGTTTGGCCAACACATGGGTTGCCGTCAGTTTGGTCTTCCCAAGGCTGACCAACTGCAGCAGCGCTTGGCAGTGGCGGGCCTTCACGCTGCTGCTGAGGCGGGGGGTTTGGCCAGGTGTGCCGGAGGATGGCAGAGGATCGGAGGAACCTGCTGCAGTTCCCCTGACCCTGCGGGGTGGCACCACCCACTGTGTTGCTGCTGCTGCTGTGCCCGCTGCTGCTCTCCCATCCTCACCCCCTTCCACCAAGCTGACCCAGTGGACAGTGAAGGACAAGTAGCGGCCTGTCCCGAAGCGGCTGCTCCAGGAGTCCATGGTGACGTGGACCCTTTCACCAACCGCGTGCTCCAGCCCTCGCTCCACATTGGCCATCACAAAGCGGTGCAGTGCAGGAATGGCCTTGCGGGCGAAAAAGTGTCTGCTGGTGAGCTGCCAGTCTGGGGCTGCACAAGCAAGCAGCGCACGCATGTCGCTCCCCTCCTGCACGAGCGTGTACGGCAGGAGTTGGGAGCACATGGCCCGTGCCAGCAAGCCGTTCAGCTGACGCACGCGACGGCTGCTGGGAGGCAGAGCCCTAACCACTCCCTGGAAGGACTCGCTCAAAAGGCTCTGGCGTGGCCTTTTGCTGGCACGGGAATCAGCGGACACAGCAGAGGAGGCCACTGAGGACTGGCTGCCAGAACAGGCCTCAGTGTCGGCGGCAGGAGTTGCAGAGGGGGGAGGAGCAGTGCGTTTCCGCACTCCTGCTGGTGCTGCTGGAGGAGCAGGAGGGCGGGTGGCTGCTGTTGCTGCTGCTGCTGCTGAAGGCTGTGCAGTGATGGGTGTGGTGCCACTGCCAGCACCAGATGCCTTCAGCCTCTGGAACTCCTCATGCTGGTGGAAATGTTTCGCAGCAAGGTGGTTGATGAGCGAGCTGGTGCTGAACTTTAAGGGGTCTGCACCTCTGCTCAACTTCCGCTGACAGTGGTTGCAAGTAGCGTACTTGCTGTACACTGTGGGCATGGTGAAAAATCGCCAGATTGCTGACAAAAACAACCCCCTACGGCCTGGAGCCGCTGCTGCCTGTCTCCCTGTGGTGGTTGGGGCGGGAGCTTGGGTGCGGCTGGTGGTGGTACTGGCAGATGCTGCTGCTGCTGCTGCTGAGCCTGAGACACCAGCAGGCTGTGGGACCTGCCTACTGCTGCCAATGCTTGCAATGATGCGCCTCCTTGCAAGGCCCACAAGCGCATCCTCCTCCTCCTCAGAGCTGCTGATGACGCCATCCCCTGGAGCTGGTGGCACCCAGTCTTTGTCTGTCACCGTGTCATCATCATCATCCCCCTCCTGAAACATGTCCTGCTGGGATGATGACCCCCCAAACTCCTCTCCTGATGCATGGATGGGCTGCTTGACTGTCGCCACAGTCTTGCTGTCCAATCCCTCATCCCCCAAAGTCCCCATCAGCATCTCCTCCTCCAAATCGCCAACAACAGCAGACAATACCCTGATGGTGCCTGGGGTAAAAATACTGCTGAGTGACAGGTCGCCAACTTGTGACGGTGAACTGGCCTCCTCCCCAGGCCCTGCTGGGCGGCTGCTGCGAACAGGGGTGGTGGTGGTGGTGAGGGTGGAGGCCTCAGATGCAGAGCTGATGGCGGGCTGCTCATCCTCCGTCATCAGTTGCACCACAGTGTCTGCATCCTTTTCCTCAATGGGACGTTTCCGACCCGGCTGGAGGAAAATAGGAGCAGGTACTACACGCTGCTGCTGCTGCTGCTGCTGTGTCTCTGCAGCGTGAGTTGCTCCTGCTGGGCGGCGCCCAAGGCGTCCACGGCCAGTGGCTATAGGAGGAATGTTAGCCACTGACGCAGCTCCTGCTGCTGCGGAACTGTGCATGGTGGCGCGGCCGCGGCTTGCCACAATGCTGCTCCCTCTCCTCTTTATTCCCTTGCTGCCCTTCCCCTTGCCCAAACCGCGCTGGCTGCCACTTCCAGACATCTTTGATGTTTTGGGCGTAAACAAAAAAGTTTTTTAAAAGGGCGGGTGAAAAAGTGGGGTACTTTAATGGAGTGGGTTGGTGGGTGAGGTGACACTAATCACTAAGTGATTAGATCGCTAAGTGATTACTAGTACAGTACTAATACAAAATACAATAATTCAGTAATCAGTATAAGTGTGAACAGTGAACAGTGAGTGTGTCCCCTAGTACACTAACTAGAAAATACAATAATCAGTAGTAAGTAGAAGGAAATAGAGTGTGTGTGTGTACCGAGTGCACGCACACACACACGCAGGAGCTAGCCTATGAACAGTGACTGAGTGTCCCTAGTAGTAAGTAGTAAGTAAGTGTACAACTAGAAATTACAATAATCAGTAGTAATCAGAAGGAAATAGAGTGTGTGTACTGACAGTGCACGCACACACACACACAGCGCAGGAGCTAGCCTATGAATAGTGACTGAGTGTCCCTAGTAGTAAGAGAGTTCATGCAGGATTATATAAATGTTTATGCAAATTTATGCAACTTGAAAATGGACCTATCAAGTCCCATCAAGGTTTAAATTAATTGGTACATTTTCAAGCTGAATACATTTGCATATAACATTTATTTAAAAGGACCAATAGAAAGTCTCAATAACAGTTAAATGCCCTCTTACAGGTCTTCTGGTTCTGGTCAGTAGTGTAGTAGGAATTGGATGACGAGCTGAAGATGATAACAGAAGTCAAGTAGAACAAGAAGGAAGAGAAAGTTTACAGATCAAATTGCCAGAAGAAGAAAGAAGTATAAAGAAGAAGCATACAGAAGAAGAAGGAAGAAGCAAAAAGAGGAAGAAAGAAGAAGCATACAGAAGTAGAAAGAAGAGGCATACAGAAGTAGAAAGAAGAGGCATACAGAAGTAGAAAGAAGAGGCATACAGAAGTAGAAAGAAGAGGCATACAGAAGTAGAAAGAAGAATACAGAAGGAGGAAGAGGCATACAGAAGTAGAAAGAAGTAACATATAGAGAAGAAGCAATACGCATACAAAGGAAAAACGAAAAAGCATACAGAGGAAGAAGCATACAGAAAAGGAAAGTAGAAGCATACTACAGAAGAAGAAATGAGCATACAGAATGAGAAGGAAGAAGCATACAGAGGAAGAATCATACAGAAGAAGTAGGAAGAGGCACATGGAAGAAGAAAGAAGAAGCATACAGAATAAGGAGGAAGAAGGAAGAAGCATACAGAAGAAGTAGGAAGAGGCATACAAAAGAAGAAGCATACGGAGGAAGAAAGAAGATGCATACAAAGGGAGAAAAAAGATGCATACAAAGGGAGAAAGAAGATGCATACAGAAGAAGAAGGAAGAAGTGTACAGAGGAAAAAGGAAGAAGCATACAGAAGAAGAAGAATACGGAGGAAGAAAGAAGATGCATACAAAGGGAGAAAGAAGATGCATACAGAAGAAGAAGGAAGAAGTATACAGAAGAAGAAGAATACAGAGGAAGAAAGAAGAAACTAACAGAGGAAGAAATACAAAGAAAGAAAGAAGATGCATACAGAAGAAGAAGCTTACAGAGGAAGAAAGAAGTATACAGACCAGAAAAAAAGGATACATATTAAAATAGAGGTGTGAAGAATAATTCAAATCAAACCAAGTTACACCTTATAAATATACACCACCTACTGCCCAGCCCTGTGTAAATACTGCAGAGAGGCTGCCTAGAAGAATACCTAACCTAATAGTAGAAAACACTGGTTGATCCCTGGGTAAGTGATCTGCCATTTACTTGAAGTGTTTACTACCGTTCCCATTGCACACTTAGGCATTATTCCAGGCAAGCCTCTCTGCAGTGTTTATACAGGGCCGGACAGTGTGTGGTGTATTGATTAGGTGTTACTTGGTTTGATTTTACACTATTTAGGTTGATCTTTCCATACAGTTTATACTTATGTGATTATATCCATCATACTCTGTGTCCTCTTGCCGCCCCCAGTTTTAATTGCTTTTATTAAAACAGAGAAGTCCCTAATAAAGAAATACTGTACTACATTGCCGACACTAGTCAGTGTGCTTTTTGTATTACCGTAATTAGCCATGGATGTTTGGTCTTTTGAAATTGTATAGTATTCACTTCCATGGAAATGTACCTGGTTTGGTATTTGGTGCTCTGTTTTGCATTTCTTAGCCTGTAGGCCATTGACACGTCTATGCAAAATTTTGCCCCAAACCAATGTCCAAGATATCGAGTCCCCATTCCTGCAGGTGACCACTATTCTGCATGTGTATGCACTTATAAGCTCCTCTGGGTTGACAGTTAGGACTCAGGTGACAGTTAGATGACAGTTAGGCCCCGTTCACACTTGCGTTTCTGTAAAGAACGGACCGGATGACTGGACCGGATCCGGTCCGTTTGCATACGTATTGATACGGCTGCGATCCGGATCCGTTTGGTAAAAGAGATAACAAACTATACAAATATTGTTGGGGTCTGGGAGGTCAGCAGAAGGTGCACATGTAGAATCAGGTCCTCCGCTGTGTAGGGCCTCACCTCCACGTCCGACATACTTCCAAACAGCTCCAGCACAAAGTCACTGCTGCTCCACTCCAGAAATGCTGGGCCCATGTGTCCCCATCCAAAATGACTGCTAGAAAACGCATAGGAAGTTGGGTAGAACGTCAGGTTTTTATAGCCAGTGTGTTCTGTGCTTTCCGTTTCCCATTGGTTTCTATGCACGGATGGTGCAGTCAGGCTCCGGTCTGGGTGCTTCGGCCGGATGATCCGGACCCAAAAATAGAGCATGTTGGAAAAGTGTCCGGAGTCCGGATCCGATCCGGCTCCGTTTCCGTACTGAACGGATGCGTGTGAACGGCCGCATAGACTTTGCATTGCTATGCGAAACGTCCATTCCGTTTGATCAGGCAAATCCGGACAGCGAACACTAATGTGAACCGGGCCTTAGGACTCTTTCACATAGGAGGCTGAACTGTGCACTTGTCTGGCAATTCAGTCCACCATCTGCCAGGAACTAAGCCCTCTACAGTTTAATGCTAACTACACCATGCAATTTCCCGTCTGATTGATGGGATAGGACAATAATTTCAGACATGACAGATCTGCTCCGGATCCATAGCAGGATTGATTTTTGAGACGTTATCATGGGAAAATTGACCCCGGGTAACCGGGAAAAAAACGGCACAGGAGTCCTTCAGGGAAAAACAGCACCTCCATAGGTGCCTATTGTAAAAGCCGTGAATAGCGGCATAGGAGGGAAATTTGGGCGCATGGCAGTGCCCACTATCAATTGCCAAAATGTACCTTCTTTGTTGCAAATTGCAGCTTTTACAATGGCCACAGTATGCAGCTCGGAAGGTAAAATTCAGCTCCGGGAGGTGCCTGGCAGGGGCGTAGCAATAGGGGGTGCAGAGGTAGCGACCGCATCGGGGCCCTTGGGCCAGAGGGGCCCCGAAGGGCCCTCCCTTAACTACAGAATTAGCTCTCTATTGGTCCTTTGCTCATAATAATGACTTCTGTAGATACTTTGAATAGTGGTAATCATTAACAAGCTGTTCCCCATCCCCTTCTTGCACCTCTGACACTGTAGTTGCCATTGGCAGATTTTGATGCGCCGTATAAATTGTTATGTATAGAGTGCTTGGGGGGCCCCATTGTAAAACTTGCATCAGGGCCCACAGCTCCTTAGCTACGCCACTGGTGCCTGGTTAGCGGCAGAAATACTAAATTGCAGTGGCCGATAGCTTCGATGGGCACACGCCATGCAATACAGCAATTGGCATTTCCACAAGCCCTAGTGCCCATCGATGCTATCGGCCACCACAATTTAGTATTTCTAACGATAATCAGGCACCTCCCTGTGCCGAATTTGACCTTACTAGCCGCACTACACAATTTTGCGGCGGGGGGCACTGAAGGTTTAGGAGGAGGTGTTAGGGTTGATCGCCGCTAGGGTTAGGTACTGGGGGGGGGGGGGGGGGTCTTAGGGTTAGGCACCATCAGGAAGGTTCTAAAGCCGCATCTACACGCGTAGATGCGGCCGCGATGCTCCTTAACAATCGAGCCGCTGATGCGGCTCGATTGATAAGATCCGACAGGACGGATCTTGCTTCCGCTGATTCCCTGCTCGCTCCACGCTAGGGGACAATGGCAGGGAATCGAGCGGAAGATAAGCGGCGCGGGGACGAGCGGGAATCAAGCGGGTATTGATGCCGGCGCACGCGCGGCGAGCGGGGACGCGGCGGGCACGCGGAAGAGGCGATCCGGCGGCTAATCGAGCCGCCGGATCGCTGCAATGTCCCATCGTGTAGATGGGGCTTTAGGGTTAGGCACCATTTTGTTTTTGATTTTTTAATTATTTTATACTCTTGTGTGCCTCTCCACTGTGTGTTTTCTGAAGCACTTATCTCAACTTGTCTCTCATTGTTTCTTGTTTGTTTAAGGTTTTAATGCAGGAAAGTTCAAAGGGACATTAGCTCTGCTCTGTTTCATAGGTTAAAATACAGAGTGTAATTAGTAAACTGCAAATATTAGAGAATGATGCATAGTTACATCATTATTTGGGTTGAAAAAAGACATACGTCCATCTAGTTCAACCAGAAAACAAAGTGCAATTTTATAAAATTAAAAAAGAAAAAAGCTATACAACTGAAAATAAAAATACTCTTTTCTTTGCTACTATTGTTCTGTTAATTATCCACACTACACATACAATTAATTATATCATAAGTTTATTTTTGCTTCAGTTTCACTTTAAATAGAAATCAATATGGTAGCCTCCTTATCCCTCTTACCTAGGGTTCACTTTAACCACTTTACCACCATGGCTGCGTATATCTACGATCCTTTTAACACCCTTTCCCCACCAGGAGCGTAGATACACGCACCCCCGCCACTGTCCCTGCTCCCGCTCGCTCTTGCGCACGCTCCTGCACTCGTGCACGCCGCTCGCCCAGAGATCAATGAACGGGAAAAACCGTATCGTTCGTTGATCTCAGCCCCCAGCAATGATCGGCCTCATTGTACTTCCTGTAAATGTACTTCCTATGCTTACAGGTCGCATACACAAAAAGTTACTGTGGCCTGGCCATCTTGTGCACATTTATTTCCAAATAAGATATTGGCGCCAAACATTGTGATAGGGACATAATTTAAATGGTGTAATAACCGGGACAAATGGGAAAATAAATTTCATGGGTTTTAATTACAGTAGCATGCATTATTTAAAAACTATAATGGCCGAAAACTGAAAAATAATGATTTTTTTCCCAAATTTTTTCCTATTTTCCCAATAAAACACATTTAGAATAAAATAATTCTTGGCATAATGTCCCACCTAAAGAAAGCCCAACTGGTGGCGAAAAAAACAAGATATAGTTCATTTCATTGCGATAAGTAAGAATAAAGTTATAGACGAATTAATGGAAGGAGCGCTGAAAGGTGAAAATTGCTTTGGTGCTCAAGGGGTAAAACCCCTCAGTAAAGTGGTTAAATGTCCCTGTACAAGCTTCTCCTTTAGCAAGACATTTGTTTTGTCTTTTTTTTATTTCCACAAAGCAACCAAACCTGTCATTGTTTGACTAGCATGTTGGGCTGCAGACAGCTTTTGCTTTGTCTTGGTGAGAAGGCTTTGGCTAATAGCAACAGGTTGGCATGTGAAAGCTTTGGCTAGACAATTAGTCTGCGATATTGTGTGGGCCACTGTTCAGACTCAGCTAGAGAAGGCAGCGAGAAGAACCAGCCGGCAGGCACAGCAATACAAACCCTCAGACACTGCTCCTGCCAATGTGTTCAGTGTGTTTTGATTAAATGAGTATATCTGTCATGCTATTAATAGAGGAATTATAATATTTTTCATCATTAGGGATGAGTGAATATAGTTTTTCAAGAAGCAAAACCATACTGTGAGAGATCGCAGAAAAGCCACCGCGTGTGCTGCTGAGGAGGCGGCTGTTTCCGCGTCCAATGCGGCGGTTTGCACACGGAGGCGTGCGTCTGGTAACAGGGCAGAACGTGGAAAAGCCGCCGCATGTAACAACAGTAAGGCGGCTGCTTCCGCGTCCAGCCCGAAGGTTTGCACGCAGCAGCGTGTCTGGTGTGGCTGGGTCTGTTAGTGCACACAGGCTTAGGAACACACGCGCGCGCGCTGAGAGGCAGAATTCTTATACTAAGCAGGAAGAGTCAGCTGATCACACCGATCAGCTGACTCCAGAGCAGGATACTATTGGTTGATCAATTAGGGGTGGTGCTGGTGAGCACTACTCCATATATACTTACTGCTGGCCAGTCTCTAGTTGTCTGCCGTTGCGAACACTACGTGGAAGCACTCAGACCTTAGTCAGATCCAACAGTGTGTTTGAACCAGGTGGACCTGGGAATTCACACTGAGCCAGATTACTTGCATTGTTATTCTGTTTATGCTTAGACTAGCTCCAGGGTGTGGAGACCACGGACCTCACACCCAGACTAGAACTTGTATTTTCATTTGTGTTATACTCCAGACTAGTTCCAGGGTGCTGAGACCACGGACCTCACACCCAAGACTAGGGAACTTGTGCGATCATTCTGTTATACATCAGACTACTTCCAGGGTGTAGAGACCAAGGACCTCACACCCAGACTAGGCATTGTTTGATATCTGTTATGACTTATTGCTTTCCTGACTACTCCTCTGTCCTCTGATTCGGTACCTCGCATATCTGATACTCTGTTGCCAAACCCTGCTAGCCTTGGATACCGAATCAGCCTTCTGTCCATGTACTTTATCTGACCGTGTGTTGCCGACCTGGCTTGCCCGACCTCGAGAGCTATCTCTCCCATTAAGAGATAGTCTCCAGATCAGTCAGTGACATCCACCTTCAGGTGTCACTCACTCTCTGGTCCTTCCTACTTCCAGCCTGACTCCACCCCTTGGAGAGTCTCAGGCTACTGGAAGGTTTCTGTACTCTCAAGTGCAGTATTGCTCATACTGCCTTCAATCACCTGCTCCTCAGTTGCATTACTCAAAGTACTACTGTTACACAAGTAAATACCTTTTAGGAGGAAAAATAAGAATAAAACGTAGCTTTTAATTTATACCTCTAAAATAGATTATATCCAGAGACTACTCATAATGAACGTGTGACTAGATTGGGTTGGCGGACAACATATTCGTAGTCAATTTGACAGGCCTGCCAATTTCCCAATAGGAACTTATTATACCCCTACACCCAAAACTCTACATGTTTCGTTTCTTTAAAATTAGAAACTTCGTCAGGAGTGAACATTAATAAAGTGCTAGAGTGCCAAAACGTGCTAAAATAATAAAGACATATTAAAGATCACATGATACAAATATCAGAGTAGTAGCTAATATGGCCCCCAATTGGCAGCCAAATTGGGGGCCATATTAGCTACTACTCTGATATTTGTATCATGTGATCTTTAATATGTCTTTAATATGTCTTTATTATTTTAGCACGTTTTGGCACTCTAGCACTTTATTAATGTTCACTCCTGACGAAGTTTCTAATTTTAAAGAAACGAAACATGTAGAGTTTTGGGTGTAGGGGTATAATAAGTTCCTATTGGGAAATTGGCAGGCCTGTCAAATTGACTACGAATATGTTGTCCGCCAACCCAATCTAGTCACACGTTCATTATGAGTAGTCTCTGGATATAATCTATTTTAGAGGTATAAATTAAAAGCTACGTTTTATTCTTATTTTTCCTCCTAAAAGGTATTTACTTGTGAATATTGTAAAATCAGGTGTGTTATTAAAAATTACTACTGTTACACCAAGCACTCACACATTTATAGGTGTCCAGAGGTTAGCAATATATCTGTATTATCGGTGATTCTGCAGATCATCAATAATCAGGTATATATCTGCATTCTTGGTGATACTGCAGATCACCAATAATCATATTCTCTGCGTGCTGACACCAATCGTTACACATACCCGTTCTTGATCAAGGAGGTTACCGCTACAGAGAGAGTTAACCACTTGATCACTACGGGTTGTGTTCCCCTTTCGGACCAGAGCAATTTACACCTTTCAGCACTCCTCCCATTTATTCGTCAATAACTTTATCACTGCTTTAACAAACTGAAATGATCTGTATCTTGTTTTTTTTCCCCCCACCAATTAGGCTTCCTTTGGATGGTATTTTTTTATGATATTTTATGATACATGCATTTTAATGGGAATAATAAGAAAAAAAATAATTTTTCAGTTTGCAGCCATTGTAGTTTTTAAATAAAACCCGCTACTGTGGCTAAAACCCACACATTTATTTGCCCATTTGTCCCGGTTATTACAACATTTAAATTATATCCCTAGTACAATGTATGGCGACAATATTTTATTAGGAAATAAAGGTATATTTTTTCAGTTTTATGTTCATTTATACTGTATCACTAATTACAAGCAGTTATTTGTAAATTAACAGTAATATTCCGTACCCTCATGACATACATATTAAAAAGGTTGAGTCCCTACGGTAACTATTTATGTCCTTTTTTTAAAAATGTCACTTTTTTAGGGTGTTTTTAAAGTGTTATTTTGGTAACAATGGGGATGGGGGGGGGGCGTTAAGGAGTTAATTTTATGAGGGATTTTATTTATTTTTGTGTATGTGTATGTATGTGTAAGTATTTTTACTTTCACTTTGTTAATGACCACCGGCATCTCACAGATGCTGGTGATCATTGATTACATGCACTTTTATCGGCTTTGGGAACACCTGTTCCCATTTGTGATCAGTTTAGTGATGGGTGGCGGCGAGAACACACGCGTGCATGTGGCAGGTGATCGTGGTGGAGCACATATATCTCCACCCCTGAGGCTAAGATGAAGTTTCAAGGGGCGGAGATATACTGTACTCAGACCAGCAACCAGTTAAAGGGATACTGTAGGGGGGTCGGGGGAAAATGAGTTGAACTTACCCGGGGCTTCTAACGGTCCCCCGCAGACAACCTGTGCCCGCGCAGCCACTCACCGATGCTCCGGGCCCGCCTCCGGTTCACTTCTGGAATTTCAGACTTTAAAGTCAGAGAAAACAACTGTGCCTGCGTTGCCATGTCCTCAATCCTGCTGATGTCACCAGGAGTGTACTGCGCAGGCACAGACCATACTGGCCCGGCGGATCGCTCAAACTCACTCTTACCAAGCGAACGACAGTCTGTACAGACGCCCGATTTAGCGGGCGAAACGACTAAACGACGGGACGTTCAAATGACCCGTCGTTCACGGAAATCCGACGTGTGTATGGGCCTTAAGGTGCCAGGATATTTGTGCCTATAGGGTCCTGTGATGTAAATCCGGGCCTGTCCATATCACTTCAGGTACCCTTTAAATTGTAATCGGGGTTGCACCTTTTGTTCATCTGTCATTTTTGGCTTCCTTCAATGTCCAGTGAGGACATACCATCGATGTTCCTCAGTAGAAAGTCGCTATTATCTGATCATTCTGTACAGGTCTGCACAGCCCCCGTCATTAGGGAACCCTGCGCTCCTATTCTGGAGATCCATACCTGACACAGATGGATCAGACACTATGGAGGAGATGACAGCGGATGACTCAGTGGATGATTCATGATGATGAAGGACACCTCGGAGAGGATGGGTAATGCAGCACATATTGTACTTCAGTCTATGAATATCGCTAAACAGGGATATCTCAATAGCTCACCTTGGCTTTGAAGAAAATTAGCTGTTCCTAGAAATAAAAGGAAAAGTACTGCAGATTTGTTACAGGGAATTCATTGTGACTTCTGTAACTTTGAGGCCATTTTACATGAGGCTTGTATCATTGCATTGCGTTATCCTTTCTGCACGCGGGGTAACAACAACAATGTAAGTCTGTGGGGCCCTAGTACACTTACCGTGTCGCGTTGTGCCGGATATTCCTGATCAGCCGCTGACCCGCCACAAAGTCAACAGTCCGTTATGGTCACTTCCGCGCCGAGAACAGCAGTGGTGGAATGCATGTAAGTCAATGGGCTATGCAGAAATGTTTAATTTGTTGGCGGCAGTGCGGCGCACATGCAGAATGACGCAAATACAACAGGGAAGCCTGGAATCCCAGTGATGTACTTCCTGTCCAGCATGGATGGAACCCCCTTGCATAGCCATGCTGTTCCCCCCCACTACTGCCACCAGTACTGCCAGTCCCTCAGTATAACCATGTACCTGCAGATTGTCTCCCCCTGTATAGCCCCGCCCCAGTCCCTCAGTATAACCATGTACCTTCAGTGTGCCAGTTCCCCCAGTATAGCCTCCCCCCTCCTGTACTGCCAGTCTTCCCCAGTATAACCATATACCTACAATTGTGCCAGTCTCCCCGGTATAGCCATCTGCCCCCCAGTACTGCTAGTTTCCCCAAACATACCACATAACTGCAGTTGTGTCCGTTTCTCCCTGTATAGCCATGTTCCATCATTATCTATGCCTGTATAAAATGAGTGAACAATAGGCGACAGGTGGCACAGTACAAAGCTGGCAGTGGCAATGTTCTTCTGAAACTGATCTACAAGATGGGAAAATGGTTCACTTTAAGTACATGGACACCCAGAGGCACCTGCCAACCCTCCTTCAAAATAGAGGCTCCAAAAATATCTGAGGTCCGACATAAAACAAAGGGGATACTAGGATGGGTGCTGGAAGAGGACAGAGGGTGCCTGAGCATACAAATACACCTCCTCTGCACATGCCTGCCTTTGGAGTTACATGGGGGTGTGGCCACAGCTATTCTTAGATGCTACCAGTCACGTTTTTTTTTGTCACAGGGTAACTCCACTGCACGTCACAATGACAGGGCCACCATCAGAAATTTCTGGGCCCCGTACTGGGAAAGGACGCTGGGCCCCAGAAAAGAGAAGACTCCCACGCTGTGGAGTTACGGGAGTTATGAAAGCCGCACTGAAGATCTGCTTTCCATTTCCACACACTCCCCTTGCCATGGGTGCACATCACAGCTGCAGACCAGCACAAACTGCAGCCTCATCTCGGGCCCCATACTGATGTCCCTCATGTGCTGCCCTATCGGCGGCCCTGCACAATGATGATATGGGAAAAGCACTTGTGCGATAAATGCACAGTTTAGCTGTCTGTGAAAAACAGGTCATAGTGGAACGAGGGATGATCAAGCGGTATCATGCCTCAGGGAAAGACAATAATATTTTCGTCCGTTGCTCGTGTGGCAGCTATACACACGCTAGATTATCACCCGGAATGGCGCAGCACGATCGTTCTGGCTGAGTATTATCTAGCGCATGGGTGAAACTTTAATCATACACCACAAGAAAGAGAAAAGTACCTAAACAAAGCAGCACCACAATGACCAGAATGTAAGAATGGAATAATAGGGCTCAGCCACACTATGGGCTTGATTCACTAAACCCTTATAACTCATATCACGGCCTTGCTAGCGGTTTCGCGCGAAAATGCAAAAATTCGCGATTGCGTGCGAAAATGCTTGCAAAAGTGCTAGCGCGGCCGTGACATGAGTTATCATGGTTTAGTGAATCAAGCCCTATAAGCGCTTTTCTGAACGCTTGTGATTGATTAGCTAAAAATCGCTACAATTTTCGTACCGATTGTGATTTTTACATGGTTTTAGTGAAAGTGAATGGGAGCGATTAAAAAGCGCTCAGGAAGTGCTAATCAATCACAAAGCGCTCAGAAAAGCACTTATAAGGCTTGATTCACTAAACCGTGATAACTCAAATATCACACCTTATCAAAGATATCGCACCTTATCAAAGATATCAGTCACACCTTATCAAAGATACCACACCTTATCAAAGATATCACACCTTATCAAAGGTATCACACCTTATCAAAGATATCACACCTTATCAAAGATATCACACCTTATCAAAGGTATCACACCTTATCAAAGATATCACACCTTTTCAAAGGTATCACACCTTATCAAATACATCACACCTTATCAAAGATACCCCATCTTATCAAAGATATCACCTTATCAAAGGTATCACACCTTATCAAAGATATCACACCTTATCAAAGATATCACACCTTATCAAAGATATCACACCTTATCAAATATATCACACCCTATCAAAGATATCACACCTTATCAAAGATATCACACCTTATCAAATATATCACACCCTATCAAAGATATCACACCTTATCAAAGATACCACACCTTTTCAAAGATATCACAGCTTATCAAATATATCACACCCTGTCAAAGATATCACACCTTATCAAAGATACCACACCTTATCAAAGATATCACACCTTATCAAAGATATCACACCTTATCAAAGGTATCACACCTTATCAAAGATACCACACCTTATCAAAGATGTCACACCTTATCAAAGGTATCACACTTTATCAAAGATACCACACCTTATCAAATATATCACACCCTGTCAAAGATATCACACCTTATCAAAGATACCACACCTTATCAAAGATATCACACCTTATCAAAGATATCACACCTTATCAAAGGTATCACACCTTATCAAAGATACCACACCTTATCAAAGATGTCACACCTTATCAAAGGTATCACACTTTATCAAAGATACCACACCTTATCAAAGATATCACACCTTATCAAAGATATCACACCTTATCAAAGATATCACACCTTATCAAAGATGTCACACCTTATCAAAGATATCACACCTTATCAAAGGTATCCCACCTTATCAAAGGTATCCCACCTTATTAAAGATATCACAGCTTATCAAAGATATCACACCTTATTAAAGATATCACAGCTTATCAAAGATATCACACCTTATCAAAGATATCACACCTTATTAAAGATATCACACCTTATTAAAGATATTACAGCTTATTAAAAATATCACACCTTATCAAAGTTAACACGCCTTATCAGAGTAGCATAGCAAGCGCTACAAACTTATGCCTGCTAATTGGCAATGGCACTCGTCCTGCCCTGAGCCCCTGCGGGTGTGTAGCGCTCGCTGTACTACTCTGATAAGGCATGTTAACTTTGATAAGGTGTGATATGAGTTATCACGGTTTAGTGAATCAAGCCCATGGTGTGGCTGGCCCTAATACTTTATTTAAACATCAAATGAACACAAAACATCAAATAAATTATTATTATTTATTGTATTTATAAAGCGCCAACATATTACGCAGCGCTGAAATAAAAAACAATTACAAAAATCACCAATAGGCGTGGTGCATGAGTAATATTGGTAACAATAATCCATAATAGAAACAATCACTAGGACACCCTGATCAAAAAGTAAGGCAGCACTGGTATGAATAAAGAGGAATGCATAATCCTAAGAAAAGTGCATTGGTGCCAGCAGCATTAATAAAAATTATTAGGCAAGACTAGTGAAAAAAATAAAAAATATCTGTCTATCTATCTATCCATCATCTATCTATCTATCTATCTATCTATCTATCTATCTATCTATCTATCTATCTATCTATATCTATTATAAAAGTGGGTATGGGAAAAAATACCTAATAGAATTTGTTTAGACTTGACCCAATGAAAAAGTGCAACATGCTAGCAGCAATTTAGAAAAAGTAGACAAAGTGAAAAAAGTGCTTATATTTATTGTTCTTGATGGACATGGTGCTTGTACAAATTTCTAAAGCGCAAATTTCAAATTTTGGGTGACTCTTTACCCCAGGGGTCAGGAACCTTTTTGGCTGAGAGAGCCATAAACGCCACATATTTTGAAATGTAATTCCGTGAGAGCCATAAAATATGTTTCAAACTGAGACAGTAGAGCTGTTGCCATAGTGATGTGTATACAGTTGATCCTGCAGGCAGCAGCAGTGTCAGACACGTCTTCAGCTTCTCTTGGGTTTCAGCAACATAAGCAATTTCCCCAAGAGCCAGACAGGAGAAATACCGACTAATAGCTTGTACAATTAGCTAGTTGACTTGAGGGTTGATTCACTTTGTAGGAAGAGGTCCCAGCACTTTGGCCCAATAGGCTGCCTGTCAAGTGACAGGCAGCCTATTGGGCCAATCAAAGTGCGGGGATCTCGTTCTACAAAGTCACTGGATCTGACAGGGTCCAGAGTGAGACAATTGGAGCAGCTGTTCGATTTGAGGTAGCGTAAGTTAGTAGTGCATGCTACAGCAGTAGCGTACCTACTTTGAACATTTTACTTGCACTGCCACACTAAGCTGCGCTGCTTGAGCAGTGTAGCTTAGTGTATAAACCGCTACTAATTTGTATGTGAGCCTGATGTAGCCATCAAAAGAGCCAAATCTGGCTCCCGAGCCATGGGTTCCTTACCCCCAGGGCCGCGCCTGGGCAGGTGCTGCGGGTGCATTGCACCCAGGTGCCTCTCTCAGACAGGCGCTGCCTGGCCGCCGCTCACCCCCTCTGGCCGCCGCTCACCCCCTCTAGCCGCAGCTCCCTCCCTCCCTCTAGCCGCGTCAGACCTCGATCAGGCGGCGACCAATAGTGCGGGCACTAGGACCTAGCACACCGCACTGATATGCGGAAGTGACATCACTTCCGCATATAGAGCTGGTGCGTCCGGCGCCCGCTCTTACTGGTCGGGTTGCCCGCTGATCCTGAGGTCTGACACTGCAAGGTGAAGGGGGAGCGGCGGCGGCTAGAGGGGGGGCTCCTGTCACTCAGTACCTGAAGGGGGTCCCTGTCACTCACTACCTAAATGGGGTCCCTGTCACTCACTACCTAAACGGGGTCCCTGTCACTCACTACCTAAACGGGGGTCCCTGTCACTCACTACCTAAATGGGGGTCCCTGTCACTCACTGCCTAAACAGGGGTCCCTGTCACTCACTGCCTAAACAGGGGTCCCTGTCTCTCACTACCTAAACGGGGGTCCCTGTCACTCACTACCTAAACGGGGGACATGGGTGTGATTAGGCAGGACATGGGTGTGGTTATGATGTTGGGCGTGGTTAATTTAACCACTCCCATAGGCGCAAGAGAAAATCTTGCACCCAGGTGCCAGGCACCCCAGGCTCACCCCTGCTTTACACTGTACTGATACTGGTCTGTGCTCGATTGATGTGGTTTTTAAACGGTTCCCACTGCTTCTACAGAAGTAAATTGTCCCTCTACACTTGTTATCATATCTCATTTGAAGTGCTGTTAACATCTATTTGCTGCGGATGACTCACATTTATAATGTAAATAATGGCAGTGATAAGTCTATTTTATAACAGAAATAAAATTAGCGGTACAAGTATGCTGCATGATAGATCAGAACTCTGCTGTTCTTTATTTAGGCACACAGTAAGTACACTACTACTTGACGCTTATTTTTGTATTCTGTTCATGCCAACATTTATGTTTATTATTATCCAATTTGAAAAAAGCAACAAATCAATGCCTAGGGGAGACTTCCTAACTCCAGAGTGTCCTTAGAGAGCAATGTAGAAGATTAGGCCTTGCTGCGAATTTGCATTAATAGGCTTAGGTGTCATAATCTGATTTGTGACAAGCTAAAGATTATCTTGCGTTACATATATAATGTTACATACTTTTCAAGCACAGGCTGAATAGTCATACATCAACTGACTCAGAGCCTTCAGAGATGATCAAACAATCATGGTTTCCTTGGAGAGGAAGGGAGGAGGCGGTATTCTAGTGATCTACATTCCACAGCTTTATCAAAAGCACACCTGTTGCGACAGAATACAGCGGAGGCATTGGTGATCGCCTAAATATATAGGCTGGTTCTGCTTTCTAAGGCTGTATCCTTGAACCAGTATTCATGATTTGGATTTTCAGAGTTCTTTGCACAGCTCCACTAAACTGAATATGGAAAAGACAAATAAGAACGCACAGCACATTTCCCTGTTACATCGCTGGCCATCACTTTATTGGGATGGTTGACAATGCCCACATTTACTTAGTAAATGTGTGGCATTTGCCATGTGCAATGTCCAGTGATGCTCCCAGGGGTGTAACAATTGCCCCTGAAAAGAATGCAGGTGAGGGGGGAGGGGGGAAGCTTGTGGGGGGGTGAAGCCTGGTGGAGGGTCCGCCCAGGTCCATTTTTAGCGGCAGAAGGGGGGCACAGCGCAGGAGGGGGGCAGTGGGTACACATTGGCGGGGAGGGGGGTCCTACTGATATAGATGTACTGGTGGCACCTATTCCAGGCTACCTATACTGGGAGCACCTATACCTGGATACCTATACTGGGGGCAGCTATACCTGGCTTCTTATACTGGGGGCAGCTATACCTAGCTACCTATACTGGGGGCACCTATACCAGGCTACCTATACTGGGAGCACCTATACCAGGCTACCTATACTGGGAGCACGTATACCTGGATACCTATACTGGGGCAGCTATACCTGGCTACCTATACTGGGAGCACCTATACCAGGATACCTATACTGGGAGCACCTATACCAGGCTACCTATACTGGGAGCACCTATACCAGGCTACCTATACTGGGAGCACCTATACCTGGATACCTATACTGGGGGCAGCTATACCTGGCTACCTATACAGGGAGCACCTATACCTGGCTTTCTATACTAGGGCACTTGTACCTGGCTACCTATACGGGGGGCAGCTACACCTGGCTACCTATGCAGGAGGCATCTATACCAGGCTTCCTATACTGGGGTCACCTATGACCTATACTGTGAGCATGATGGCAGAAGCAAAGCTCTGGTGTGTGTGTGTGTGTGGGGGGGGTAACTCATCACCCAGAGATGAAGAGATGAAAGTGGAGCTAATTAGTAATTAATATCACATATTTTGCTTATTAACTGTATAGCAGGAGTCGTGTGACGACTGGGTGCAGTTCCTGAGCCTGACAGGGGGCCTGATTTAGCCTGACCTCCGGAAACCCAGCTGGCCACTAACCAGTTCCTCCTGCCTAAAGGTTATTACGCAAGGACTAGGACTACTACAGTACAGAATAGAAAATCATACATGTTGAAGCAGACCTCAGCTTCTCTTCAGCAAGACTTGATGCTGTAGCCTAAGTAAAGCCTTTGTTCAGTACTGTGTCTTTTTTCAGTGCATATTTTTGGGAACATTGGGGGGTGAGCGTAGCTGGGACCAAGCATGCACAGTTGTCTGCGACTGAGCCCAGACATTGACTATACAAAGAATGACAGCAGCAAAACGGAGGAGATCAGAAAGACATTGTGGGAGCAAAGAGACTACAGGGGGCTGGAAGAAGAAGCCTGAGGTAAGTAAAAATCCCTTCCTCTCGTTCATCTCAGGTGCACTTTAACTTCTTTAGCGGTAACCCTGAGTCAGGCTCGGGTCTGAAATCTGCAGCTCAGAGTGGTAACCCCGAGCCTGACTCGGAGTAACCACCGGGAGGTATATGTAGAGCAGTATTGCGCACAGCGGGTATTTGTAACTCACCTCCACCAGGATCCAGACATAGGCAGTAATTCTTCTCACAGTTCTTGGAGGCTCCCGATCCCTCTGGTGAGATCGCTGTTTGATACATGACGTCAGATGGCAATCTCACTCTAAGGGTATAGTGCCACCTGGTGGACGGAAGGAGAATTGCAGCACTGGATCCAGGGGAGGTGAGTTATATGCAGGGCTGCCACACATCTATCTAGCAGGATGATTTTTTTCCCCTGCTTTTAGGGTCTAAAAGCATGTGAAAAAATTGCGCCACTTTTAGATCCTAAAATCCAGAAGTAAGGGCCTGTTTCCACTACACGCAGATTGGATGCAGAATGGATGCAGAAAAACGGACTCCAATGAATGCCTATGGGCCTGTTTCCACTAAACACGATTTTTTTGATGCAGATTTTCCCATAGGCATTCATTGGAGTCAGTTTTTCTGCATCCATTCTGCGTCCAATCTGCGTGTAGTGGAAACAGGCCCTAATCCCACGGCCAGGGAGGTTAAGCAGGGTGGAGACAAGGTTCTTCAGCACACACTGCTGGCGGGGCGGGGGGGGGGAGGGGCCAGAGAAGAGGGAGGGAGGATAGATGTTGTCCCCCCTCCCCACACTTATCCAGCCTCTGCCTTGGCCCGACTCTCTGACTTTAAACACAATCCAGAGGTAGAGATATATCAGTTCTGTCAGATAGCATAATGTGCAAGACGTTGCTAGGTGTCTGCAGAACATCAGAAATTCTGATCTTCAAATCTGTGGGTGGGTAATAAAACAAAAACATGACTGTATGTTTATTTTCTTCAAGCGTATGTATATTGCCATTTTCAGGCACTGATCTAATATGCTTAGTAATCAGATTTTTGAATGTTTTTGTTTGAAATAAGGCTTCTGGAGGTGAAAATTTGATGCTAAAATTTTGATCACACTACCAAAAGAATATGAACGCAGGGAATAAGGGTGCGTACACACATCCAATTTTGATTGGCCAATTCTACTACTTCCATGTCGTTTGAGTGCCAACAGATTTTGATAGAATACTATGATCAGATTGTGTAGGTAAGCTCGGATACTAATTGGAGGTGGTAAGATTGACCATTTATTGGCCAATAAAAATTGGATGTGAGTAGGAACCCTTAGTTTTAAAATGTGTCGGTGGAGCTGCTTCTTGGACTGCTACTGTTCAGACTGCAAAGGAGAAGGAATAGACTGAACCTCTGTAAGGAGATTGCAGCCTATAACACTGACAGTCAGTGGCATGGGGAAGACAGTGTCTGAACGCTAGCTAATTTAAAAGTGATTTATTTGACAGCAAACATAACAATAAGTTTCTAATGACTATAAAATATACATGCACATACCTCCCAACTTTTTGAGATGAGAAAGAGGGACACTTAAGCCACGCCCCTGCCACACCCCTGATCACGCCCCACCACACCCCTAGTCATGCATACCCTAAAGATTTCATAAGAAAAACACATTGTTTTATAATTCCTACCACACTGGTCCTTTCTATCCTGGTTCATTTTCCGTCATATTAACATTTTAAAATTAGTGATATATCAATTTAAAGGATGGGAATAAAGTTTAGAGTCAATCAAACATTTTTAGTAGAGAAATATATATATTTACATAGAAAGAGGGACAATGTCCTGAAAGAGGGACAGAGGTACAGGGCTTCCAAAGAGGGACTGTCCCTCCAAAAGAGGGACAGTTGGGAGCTATGCATGCACTAGATGGCGCTACTCATCCTAAATTATTGCTGCGCAGTTATAAAAGGATCTTATCATTTATCATTGTGAAAAACTGAACTTTTTTTGTGTTAAAATTAGCGCCATTTATGAATGTTCACACGCAATTTTTTTGCTGCGGCTATTGAAAATCAGTGGGAATTCGCTTGCAATGTGTGAATATATGCTGCAAACCCAAACTCAATTTTATCAATTTTAGCAGTATGCGATTCTCCATTGACTTAGATTACTTGTGTGGTGAATGCAGGGCCGGATTTTCCATAAGGCACAATAGGCAAGTGCCTACAGGCGCCTGGTGATGGAACAGCGGCTCACTCCCCTCCCCCAGTGCCTCCTCTCTCCTTCCCTATGGTAAATCCCGAGGGCTCTTTCACATCTGAGCTGTTTTTGGCGTTTTGACGCAACAGCAATAGATTGCGTTAGCCAAGGTAAAATGAAAGTCCATAGACACATCTAACGCTGCGTTTTGTTGCGTTACTGTTCGACATACCCGCAAGCTCTCAATCGACTGGCGCTGGCGTTATCCCGTCTGGTTAATTAGAAATACCGCTGCTAATCAGCATCGCACCGCAACTTCCCACGTCACATAACGGCTACCTAATACTAAGGGGCACCTGTAGGTACCTATAACGGGCAAGGGAAGTAAGGGGGTGGTGACAGCTGGGACAGCCAGCACAGTTGTGGTGCGGTTTATCGAGGATTTGTAGGTTCATGGAAGGTGAAGTCTAATGTGACAGGACATCTGTGCCTTTAGGCTCCTGTGCTGTAAATCCGGACCTGGGTGAATGCGTTTTCGCACATTCGCATGCAAATTTTAATAAGTGCTGATTACAATCTCTTCTTGTAAGGCTGGGAGCACACATAGCATAGCATGAAAGGCTGCGTTTTAGGTCATGTTTTATCTTAATGTCGAGTGCGTTTTTGCTGCGTTTTTACTGCATTTTTGGTGCTTTTGCATTAGTGTTTTTTCTGCAGATGCGGTTTTTAATAGTGTAATAGTTAGTTAGGATGGTGTAATGATTAAGGGCTCTGTCTCTGATACAGGTGACCTGGGTTCGAATCTCGGCTCTGCCTGTTCAGTAAGCCGGCACCTATTCAGTAGGAGACCTTGGGCAAGTCTCCCTAACACTGCTACTGCCTATAGAGCGCGTCCTAGTGGCTGCAGCTCTGGCGCTTTAAGTCCGCCAGGAGAAAAGCGCGATATAAATGTTCTGTGTTTGTTTGTTTTAAGCGTTTTGCATGCGTTTGCAGTTCGCATATACAAAACACATATGCGATTTGTACGCATTTTTCAATTGCGTTTTATGCAAATCATTAGGAAGACAACAGGAAGCGGAAATACAACATAAAACAATTTTTTCCCCCAAAAAAACGCATAGAAAAATGCATGGAAAATGCATGAAAGACGCATACCATTGCGTTTCCATTGACTTTCATTATGTGCGTTTTTGATGCGTCTATGAATATTATACAACAAAACCGGCATTTTTAAAAAGGCAGGTTTGAAAACGCATATTAAACGATGCGGTTTTTATGTGCGTTTTTCCCTGCAGCCCATAGACTTCCATTAGCGGCAAAGCCGCAGCGTTTTACGCAACGCTGGCGTTTCTGCTATGTGTGCACCTAGCCTAAAAGATACATTGCTTTGTTTTATAAATATAACAATATAAAAAATTGTACATAAAAAGTTCTAAAATGGATGTGCAGCACAAAAGTGAAAAATTGACATTTTACCGATCTTCTAATCAGGTAACATTATAATGACTTGCTGGGTCTTTTTCCTGTAATGCATTCCCCGGGTCTCATGCGCCCTCACTTTTGGTGCATAGCCCCGCCCCCTTTCAGAGAAATGTTGTGGCGCTTCTTCAGCATACTATCTAACGGTGGCCACACACCATACAGTTTTTTAAATATCTGTTCAATTTAAGAATTGCAATTAATTTTTCTGACTGATTGTAACATTTCAAAAATATGACCAATGTACCACACACATATGTTCAATTTTTAAAAAAATGATTGCAAACTCTGAGAAAATTGCTAGGGTGCGTATATTAATAAATTGGCACTCTACCACACACCATACAATCTTTAGAAAGATTGAAGAAAAATATCTGGCATTCCGGATCGATAAAAATCCGATCGGATTTTTCAGTCGAATGAAAAAAAAAGCTGTCGATTATTTTCGGGAGATCCGATCGTTTTTATCGAATTGCTGTAAAATCAGATCATTTTATTGTATCATGTGTGGCCACCTTGGGATAGAGAGAGCGCCATGGCTCTAACAATAAACTGACACCCCAGGGTGCTCTGGCTTTAAACTGCCATACCAGAATGCTCTGACAATAAACTGACACCCCAGGGTGCTCTGACAATAAACTGACACCCCAGGATGCTCTGACAATAAACTGCCATACCAGGATGCTCTGACAATAAACTGACACCCCAGGGTGCTCTGACAATAAACTGCCATCCCATGGTGCTCTGACAATAAACTGACACCCAGGGTGCTCTGACAATAAACTGACACCCCAGGGTGCTCTGACAATAAACTGACATCCCAGAGTGCTCTGACAATAAACTGACATCCCAGAGTGCTATGACAGTAAACTGACACCACAGGATGCTCTGACAATAAACTGACATCCCAGGGTGCTATGACTGTAAACTGACATCCCAGGGTGCTCTGGCAATAAACTGACATCCCAGGGCGCTCTGACAATAAACTGACACCCCAGGGCGCTCTGACAATAAACTGACACCCCAGGGTGCTCTAACAATAAACTGACACCCCAGGGCGCTCTGACAATAAACTGACACCCCAGGGTGCTCTGACAATAAACTGATATCCCAGGGTGCTATGACTGTAAACTGACATCCCAGGGGGCTCTGACAATAAACTGACATCCCAGGGTGCTCTGACAATAAACTGACATCCTAGGGTGCTATGACTGTTAACTGACATCCCAGGGCGCTCTGGCAATAAATTGACATCCTAGGGCGCTCTGACAATAAACTGACATCCTACGGTGCGCTGGCAGTAAACTGACACCCAAGGTGCTCTGATGATAGACTGTCATCCCAGGGTGCTCTGACAATAAACTGACATCCCAGGGTGCTCTGACAATAAACTGACATCCCAGGGTGCTCTGAAAGAAAACTGACATCCCAGGGTGCTCTGACAATAAACTGACATGCCTGGGTGCTCTTGCAGTAAACTGACATCCCAGGTGCTCTGACAATAAACTGACACCCCAGGGTGCTCTTGCAGTAAACTGACATCCCAGGTGCTCTGACAATAAACTGACACCCCAGGGTGCTCTGGCAGTAAACTGACATCCCAGGGTGCTCTGCCAGTAAATTGAAATCCCAGGGTGCTCTGACAATAAACTGACACCCCAGGGTGCTCTGTCAATAAATTGACACCCGGGATGCTCTGACAATAAACTGACATCCCAGGGTGCACTGGCAGTAAACTGACATCCCAGGGTGCTCTGACAATAAACTGACATGCCTGGGAGCTCTGAAAGAAAACTGACACCCCAGGGCGCTCTGACAATAAACTGACATCCCAGGGTGCTCTGGCAATAAACTGACATCTCAGGGTGCTCTGACAGTAAACTGCCATCCCAGGGTGCTCTGGCAATAAACTGACATCTCAGGGCGCTCTGACAATAAACTGGCATCCCAGGGTGCTCTGACAATAAACTGACATCCCAGGGTGATCTGACAGTAAACTGACACCCCAGGGTGCTCTGACTGTAAACTGCCATCCCAGGGCGCTCTGACAATAAACTGCCATCCCAGGGTGCTCTGGCAGTAAACTGACACCCCAGGGTGCTCTGACAGTAAACTGACACCCCAGGGTGCTCTGACAGTAAACTGACACCCCAGGGTGCTCTGACAGTAAACTGACACCCCAGGGTGCTCTGACAGTAAACTGACATCCCATGGTGCTCTGACAATAAACTGCCACCCCAGGGTGCTCTGACTGTAAACTGCCATCCCAGGGTGATCTGAATGTAAACTGCAATCCCAGGGTGCTCTGACAATAAACTGACACCCCAGGGTGCTCTGGCAATAAACTGCCATCCCAGGGTGCTCTGACAATAAACTGGCACCCCAGGGTGCTCTGACAATAAACTGGCACCCCAGGGTGCTCTGACAATAAACCGACATGCCTGGGAGCTCTGAAAAAAAAAGCCGGCATCCCACAGTGCTCTGACTGTGACAATAAACTGACACCCCAGATTTTCTAGTTTCCCAATGGGTCAACTCAACTCAACTCAACTAGCTCCTACTTGCTTTGGGCCACGTTTCTATTGGGATGGTGTCACAGGGAACATAAAACATAGTGCATGGACCGGTAAGCTTGAGGGCTGTAGTAGGGAGACCAAAGGGAGCTTCACTAAACAACTGACGTCACAACCGTGGCAATGCAGGGCGAGCAGAAAGATAGCCAAGGTGAAGAAACGGGCAGGTTGCGTTGGTTGCCCTGACAACGCTCCCTCATTCTCTCGGTTGCATCCCCTGAATCCCTGGACGCGTGCACGCGCCCGTGACCAACGCAGCACTTCTTTTCTTTTCACTTATCCAAGAGGGAGAACCGCTGGAGCGCGCTCAGCCACGTGCACGCGCTGAGAATTCCAGGGGATGCAGATCAACCTATGAACCTAATCACGCGCATCGAATAATGATCGCTCCTTTTATAGCCGCGTCGGAGGCGGGGCGTTGTCAGAGTAACGTGGCGTTATTGGTCAAGGGGCAGCCTGGAGGAGATCTATTGGCTGTTCGGGGGAAGGAGGGCCGTGTTGGCACGGTGACTGTATCCAGGGTAACGAACACAACCTGTGCCTATAGCTCCCGGGCAGTAAGCGAGGCCAGGGCCGGGTGGTGCCCCCCCCCCGGAGGAGATGTGCGGTAAGTACCCTATAGGGCAGCATCAGAGAAGTCAGGTGAGACGCTTTCTTCTGCTTTCCTGCGAAAACACCACATAAGGCCTGGAACCCACTACAAAACGCTATCGCTAATCACAATCGCTAGCGTTTTGTTTAAGCGGTTTGCAAGCGATTTCATGAGTGTTTTCAGGAACCATTTTAAAATGTGTATTCTGTTTGCCAGCGGTTGTGTAGCGATTAGCAATTAGCGTTTTAATTCTGATTGGTCCTTTCAATTAATTTTAATTTTTGTTACAGTGTGCAGTAACTTCAAAACTCTAGCAAAATCGCTCTGTGCAGGTTTTGATGAGCGATTATGCCAGCGTTTATATACTTTACATTGCGCTAACGCTAAAAATGTTGCATGTCCTGCGTTTTGCGATTTGGTCATCTCAATCGATCCAGTGGAACTTGGCCCATTCATTAACATTAACTGAGGGTTTAGGGAAATCGCTAGCAGTTTGAATCGCTCCCTAAATGCTAATAAAATCGCTTTAGTGGGTTCCAGCCCTAAGTGTGTTTATATGTGTCTGCCCAGGGCCTGCTGGGCTATGTAGTGCCACAGCAGCTACTAAAGGCTCATCCTCTCCTAAGGTGTTCCATACACGACTGACTATTATCCAGAGAATCCTGAAACCAAATAAAGAGGTTTTGTTCAGCAGTGAGTGATTGGGTAACTAATGAACATCTACCTTTCTAGAATGATTAATATTATTTTCATTCATAGAGCGCCAGCATTTTCTATAGCGCTGCAGATAGTACAAAACAAATAATGGGGATTAGAGATGGCCGGAAATGCAGATTTCCGATTCCGCTGGAATTCCGTTTTACTCCAATGCTGATTTCTGATTTTCCGATTTTTGTTTTTCTGATTTCCGAGAAGTTTTTTTTTGTAATCGTTTGCATCCCCCAATCGGACCAGTCAGAGAATGCAGAATGTTACTGTGGTAAGTGGAATACCATGGACGGTTTAGGCCAATTACAGTATTCAGGGATACTCAGTAGTATCAGAGTCTTGTCATTCGTCTAAAATCACTGCAGTAATCCGACTTTCACTGAAGAATTCTGCATTCTCTGATTGATCCAATGCTTCAGAGTTCTGTGTTTGGCCTAAAATTACCGAGTTGCGGTAAATTGTATTTCTGTAGGAATCCGAGTTCTTTTTTCCAAGTTCCTATTTGAAATGCTGATTTTTGATTGGAAATGCGAAAATTTAAATTCCGCAGAATCCAAATAAGCATCCCTGGTGGGGAGCGTAGATACATGAGAGGTTAAAGGACAACTGTAATGAGGATATGAAGCTGCCATATTTATTTCCTTTTAAGTAATACCAGTTGCCTGGCAGCCCTGCTGATCCTCTGTCTATAAATCCCCCTCTACACCATTCAATTCCAGGCGTGATCGATCAAATTCGATTGGATCGAATTTGATTAGCTTGATTAAATTTGACATGTCCGATCGGACATCTCGGATTTAATCGATCTAATCGAATTTGATCCAATCAAATTCAAACGATCGCGCCTGGAATTGAATGGTGTAGAGGGGGCCTAATACTTTTAGCCATAGACCCTAAACAAGCATGCAGCAGATTAGGTGTTTCTGATATTCTTGTCAGATCTGACAAGATTAGCTGCATGCTTGTCTCTGGTGTTATTCAGACACTACTGCAGCCAAATAGATCAGCAGGGCTGCCAGTCAACTGGTATTGTTTAAAAGGAAATAAATATGGCAGCCTCCATATTCTTCTCACTACAGTTGTCCTTTAGAAACTCTGTATAATCAGGACAAGGGCAGTACAAATACAGACATTGTTGAGACATCACCAATATTGGTGCATGTTAATATGATAAATTACAGCAGAATAAAGGTGGCCATTAACAATACGATTCATTGGACTATCGATTAGAAAATATCTTTAGGGCCCACTAACGGACAGATAGTTGCTATCCAATTCGATCAGATTAATGTAATCGATCCAAAAACCTGTTAGAAACGAAGCTGAGAATCAATCGTCCGAATAGGAGGAGGTCCCTGCTCTTCTGTGCTTACAATCTAGAGCAGGGGTCAGGAACCTTTTTGGCTGAGAGATCCATAAACGCCACATATTTTAAAATGTAATTCCGTGAGAGCCATACAATATGTATCAAACTGGCACAGTAGGGCTCACGTCCCTGTTGCCATGGTGATGTGTATACAGTTGATCCTCCGGGCAACGGACGTGTCAGACACATCTTCAGCTTCTCTTGGGTTTCAGCAACATCAGAAATTTCCCCAAGAGCCAGACAGGAGAAATACCGACTAACAGCTTGTACAATTAGCTAGCCTACTTGGGGGTTGATTCACTTTGTAGGATGAGATCCCCGCATTTTGGCCCAAAAGGCTGCCTGTCAAGTGACAGGCAGCCTATTGGACCATTCAAAGTGCAGGGACCTCGTCCTACAAAGCTACTGGACCTGACAGGGTCCAGAGTGGGACAATTGGAGCAGCTGTTAGTTTTGGGGGGAGTGTGAGTAAGTTAGTAGTGCATGCTACAGTCGTAGCAATTTTACTTGCGCTGCCGCACTAAGCTGCGCTGCTTGATTTGTCTGTGAGCCAGATGTAGCCATCAAAAGAGCCACATCTGGCTCCCGAGCCATAGGTTCCCTACTCCTGATTCTAGAGGGTAGTGGGTTGGAGACATTAGGGAAGGAGACAGGGGTTAGCGTATGAGACAGTGAACCTCCAATACTGCCTATGGCTTCTTTTCCACGGACTGTTGATAGGCAATGAAATGCCTCTCAAACTCTCACAACTGCTCACTGCTGCCTGGTAACTGCTTGCTGCTGCCTGATAACTGCTTGTTGCTGCCTGGCAACAGCTTGCTGAGCACACAGCTCAACAGTCCATGAAAAAGAGACCTATAGCAAATTATAGGCTTGTCCGATCAGTTGAATTTTGAGAGAGCATTTGAAGGTTTCCAGGCTTGGCGCATGAAGGACAGGCTGTGGCAGAGCGTTCCAATGGACAGGTGATGATTGGTTGGATATTTAAGATACAATTTTAATTGTATGATCTGACTACTTCTATATATTATGAGGGACTGCATAAAGTATCCATGCAAAGTATGGATACCCTTCTACCTACCCTAGAAGTGTACCCTTCTTCCTACATGGATTGGGTAAGACTGTACAGTCTATTGTATAATTTTAGTCGGTTGCAGTGGACGTCGTTTTGTTAGACCGGATGTGATTGAAAGCAAACCAGTAATAGTAAAAAAAAACAGCCCCTGGGGCATACTTACCTCGGCTTAGCGGCAACACCGTGTGCTATTATTCGCAGGCGCCATTTTCAGATGGATCCATCACTACACCACTGTGCTGCCCATACTAAATAAACTGTCCATACTAAATAAACTACCAATACTAAAAATAGCATAGTTCATAAAAATTGTACTGTTAATGGCAACTGAAATTAGTTTGGAATTGAAATCAGTATACCTTTAGGTTCATCTGTGTTTTTTCTTCTTTATACTTGTAGTGCAACATTATTTGGTTGCCTAGGGCTGTGTCTTCTACCTCTGCGCATGCAATTCTATCTACACTCAACAGACTGTTCAATCCTATTTGCATTTGTGTGACCAATTTCGGGAACTGTTCCACTTCAAAGGATTACATGATTACATTGAAATATTATTCGGTGTGCGTTGTTTATGCATTCACAATACAGCACGTGTGTTGTTTTGTCATGCGTTTTTGATCTGAAGGGGGTGAGCATGAGAAATTGTATGTTTTAATACATGTACCAAGATTTAAAGACAAATTCCTTTTTCTTTGTGAACTCAGATGGGCGCTCCTCACATCATTTTGTAATTTAATGCTATTAAAAATTATTTTTCCAGTTCAGCATTGAATTTCCAAAACTGACAGCTCAATTTGATTTTCTTTGCCACCTTGTATAGAGTACAGATTGCCCATAAAACACCCACCTTGCTGTTTGAGGAACTTGCTGCCCATAGCAGGAACAAATAGTGCACATTTTTAATATGATCATTTATTCGGTGTGAGTACAGCTGCACCTGCGCAATAATCCTTCCACTGCACAAGTGCAGCTGTACTTGCGCAGGTGCAATATAGCCCAAAGGTGGCTCCAGCTTCAATTTTTTGGGGGATGGATCACTAAGGGGGCATAGCGGCTGTCTGGTGGGGCCCATTTGGGTGATCAAAATCGAAGTTTGTATGGCGAGCTTTAGATATTCGTTGCATAACTCAGATTATAAAATTAAGCCTAAGTAGTTCAGCAATGATAGGAACCAAATTTAAATATCAAAAACAGAACTCGGAGGCTTTTGAGCAGAGCAGATTGTCCAAATGATGGTGCTATTATGGAAGAAAAGCAAGCTGCTCCTGTGTGGACAGATCACAGCCAAATCATTCCAGCCCCCAGCCGGTGTCTCACGGCTCTACAAGCAAGATGAGGGGTAAAAGGCAGGAGCGGGAGAACACTGTATGTGTAATACTAATTCCTTAGTAGCCAAGCTTTGCTGCAGACTACATCTTGTATTTTACAGACAGAAAATATTTTTATCAAGGTAATACCATTTATTGGCTAATTTAAAAAGAAAAACAGCAAGCTTTCACCTAGTAAGCATTCTTCAGACTCTAATCCTATTGACTGATAATGTTAAAACATACAATCATACAATCAGAATATTGCCTGAAACACTTCTGAATTCATCCTGCTGAAAAGTTTAAAATCAATCTTACATTTTTCCTAATTGATTTTTATTCCTCATGCCCCCTGGCTCTCATCTCGTACACAGACGCAAAAGAGAAGTTGTGTCACATGCTAAATCATCCTTGATTGGCTGAAAGTTTCTGTCCCTCTCGTTTATCCCTCCCACACCTCTGTGATTGGCCACTTAACGATGGCCACTGCCAGCTACTAGGGCGCAGGAAGGGGGGCCAGAAGCTGTCCTCCATCACTGTCCTCAGCCACCCTCCTGCAGCGTGCCATGTCCGCACTCCCGCCGCATCTTTCTCCCCCACATGCCCCCTCGGCATCCCCTCTCCTCCCCGCACTATTATAGAGCAGAGCGGGGAGGGATAAAAGCAGCACACACAGACTCACCAACCTTTGGTTCCAGGCACTGGAGTTCCCGTCTATAATCTCTGCACTACCGGTAGTGCAGAGATTATAGACGGGAACTCCAGCACTTGGAACCATTAATAGGCGAGTCTGTCTGCGCTGCCTTTTATCCTCCCGGCCAGGGGCGCCTCTGGCCATTTTGTCACTCCAGGCAAGGAGACCTGTGGCGCCCCCCCCCCCGCCCTCTCCATTAAAATATTCGCAATGCGGCAGCTTTTCACCAGAAAATAATTGTATTACAGTAGTGGTTCAGCGCAATACTACGGGCCCCTGATCTACCGCCACTATACCACTGTGTCCAATTGTGAAAATGTACTGCTTGATTGTACTTTTGGTACATTTTTCCATGGATTGATTGAAATTATGATCGATGTGGTGGTTGATAATCGCCATATTCGATCATTTTGAAAGAATCTGTCTGTAAAAATGAATGCATGTATTGACAGCTATAGGCTAGGGTTACTAATAACAAGATT
The DNA here is from genome assembly GCF_040937935.1 of Hyperolius riggenbachi. NCBI lineage: Eukaryota > Metazoa > Chordata > Amphibia > Anura > Hyperoliidae > Hyperolius > Hyperolius riggenbachi. Next base: position 262,443,594 of record NC_090654.1, on the reverse strand, counting down.
GGGTGATTCAATTGTATTGGTAAGATTGGGGGGGGGGGGGGGGGGGGGTCAAAGTTGAGAGTAACAAGGAACATTTATAATTACTTCTTTCCTGGCGGACTCAGTGCTGACTCGCTCAGTAGGCAGTAGCAGTGTTAGGGAGTCTTGCCCAAGGTCTTCTACTGAATAGGTGTCGGCTTACTGAGTAGGAAGAAGCAGAGATTTGAACCCAGGTTGCCTGTGCCAGAGGCAGAGCCCTTAACCATTACACTATACAGAGAGAGGAGGAAAAGCACTTTTATTTTGCTTTCCTTTAAGACAAGAAGACAGCCAGCACTAGGGGAAGGGGGGGAATCAAAGGTGAATGAGGGAGAGAGGAGGAGTGGAGAGAGACTGAGAATAGCCTGAGATGGAGCAGACAGCTTATCTGTATTGCAGCCACATCACACAGAGGCGACTTGCCTGTAATGTGTATGCTAGTAGAAAGCGACAAAAAACACAGGGACACCAGGAGCCCGATATCGTGTATTATCGTCAATCAAGATGGTCAAAGTATAAACGATAGGTAATATACTCACAAGTGTGGGTTGCCAAAAGTAGAGCAACCACCTTTAGTGCATGTGGAGAAGGACCGTCTCCACTCGGCCTTTGTTGGTCGCTGCTCCTAGAAAAAAGCGTCCTACAGAAATGTAGAGGCGCAGCCCCTGGCAGAATTGCTGGGGTCACACGTAGTAGATTACAAAGGAAGGAGGCGCCCAAAGGATGTATGTGAGTCCTCAATTACTAGATGATATATATGATAATTTGATCGGGTAAGAAGAGAATACTCTTACCTGTAGTAAAGGTAGAAGACCACTGGTATAAAATTGAAATAATTTATTGGATAAGATAAGCTTAGCACCTTGACAACGCGTTTCGCGACACAGTCGCTTCCTCAGGTCATGTAAAGTGCTATAAGAAAACAAGGGATGGCCATCCCTTGTTTTCTTATAGCACTTTACATGACCTGAGGAAGCGACTGTGTCGCAAAACGCGTTGTCAAGGTGCTAAGCTTATCTTATCCAATAAATTATTTCAGGTCATGTAAAGTGCTATAAGAAAACAAGGGATGGCCATCCCTTGTTTTCTTATAGCACTTTACATGACCTGAGGAAGCGACTGTGTCGCGAAACGCGTTGTCAAGGTGCTAAGCTTATCTTATCCAATAAATTATTTCAATTTTATACCAGTGGTCTTCTACCTTTACTACAGGTAAGAGTATTCTCTTCTTACCCGATCAAATTATCATATATATCATCTAGTAATTGAGGACTCACATACATCCTTTGGGCGCCTCCTTCCTTTGTAATCTACTGCCTGTAATGTGACGCCTGTCCTGCCAGTCTCTTACACAAGGCTGCAGCAGCCCTCCTGGAGTCTAAGGACTGTCTAAATCTTTTCAACCTGTGTAATACATACCTCCCAACTTTTTGAGATGAAAAAAAGAGGGACACTTCTGCCATGCCCCTGCCAAACCCCTTCCCCCCCCCCCCCCTGTCACACCCCTAGTCACACATACCATACAGATTTCATAAGAAAAATATGTTCTTTTATAATTCAAACCACACTGGTCCTTTCTATCCTGGGTCATTTTACTTTATATTAACATTTTAAAATTAGTAATATATCAATGTAAAGGATGGGAATAAAGTTTACAGTCAAACACATTTTTAGTAGAGATATATATATTTACATAAAAAGAGGGACAAAATCCTGAAAGAGGGACATATGAGGAGGAAAGAGGGACAGAGTGACAGAGGTCCCGAAGAGGGACTGTCCCTCCAAAAGAGGGACATTTGGGAGCTACGACCTTATCTAGCTGACCACATGCAGTCTTTACAATGGTGAGAAAGCAGACAGTTTTTTTTTCTAAGGACACTGTAGGACTCTTCTGCATCATGCTGTGTACATTTACCAGCTTGCCATCAAATTGTACATTTATTTCCCTCAGCCAGCCTAGTGCTTCACATTGTTGGCTCTCCATAAACCACAGACTTATACACCGTACCAGCAGCAAGGGGGAAAAAATCTCACTCCTTCCTCCTGGCTAGTCCCGTTCTGGAATGCACACAAAGACACCATCCTCCTCTTAAGTCATAAGGAGGGGGGGGCAGGACAGGAGTCACACAGACACACTCTAGATCCTGAGATAACACTAACATTAGGGAATGCCATACAAAGTGTTGTAGACAAAAGGTTTGTAGATTCCTTATTTGAGGCTGAGCAGTAGAGGCTTTCATTAGAACTTTTTATCTCCGTTCCCTGAGTTTTCAGCCTCTAAGGACAGGAAAAATAAACTTTTTTTTTTTCCCCTCAAAGCCGCCCTGCAATAAATCTGCCGCTCTAGGCAATTAGCTGGTCAGCTGGTCTCTAGAAGCGCCTCTGCTCCCGGCTCTACTCTGTAATAGTGCAGGGAGGAGAGGGGATGCCAGGGAGGAATGCTTTTTCCTATGGGACCCAAGATGGCCCCTACCAGGAACATAATTCTCTGAATTTCATGAATTTTTTTTAACTTGGGATGAAAATGTGGACAGTGTAATACATCTGTTATGTATGTAGAGCAAGTAATTATCTACTAGCTTATGTGTTGTTGCTTTTTTAATTTATTGTATGTCTAATAGTTCCTCTTTAAACTCTTTATCCACCATGCAAGCAGTGATTGGCTAGGAATGCAGAGCCCATGTGGTTCTTTTAACATTGTGATGCACATTGCAAAGGGAAGGGGGGTCCTATTCTCTTGTTGCAAGGCACCCTTTTCTCTCTTCTTGCTAAACACCTTTGTACTAATGTGAAGGACAAGTGCCCCCAGAAAGAGAGGATGACCAAATGACCACTTCTGTATTGGTAACTACCGTATGTTTCGGACTATAAGACGCTCCTGACCATAAGACGCACTTAGGTTTAGAGGACAAAAACCAGGGGAAAAATTATATACTAAACCTGGTGCATCCATGGTGAAGGGGCATCTTGTGGATAATGCTCCCTTTGTACCTGTCCTCCTCTGTCCCTCCTTGTGTCCCCCATGTGTCTGCCTCTGTCTTCCTTGTGTCCTTCTCTATGCCCCTTTGTGACCCCCTGTGTCCTCCTCTATGCTCCTTTGTGTCTCCATGTCCTCCGTTTGTCCCCCTGTGTCCTTCTCTGCATGGGCACAGTACAGGGAGTCCCCGACTTTGCGGTGGGTTGGAAGTTAGTATTGGCAGGTGTTCACAAGTCAGGGACTCCCTGCATTTGGACTATAAGGCCCGATTCACGTCCGCTTTTTTTGCAGAGCATGCCATACAGATCCGGCCATCTAGATCCTGGAAAACGGTCAGTTTTTACAGCCAGTGTGCTGTAAAACATCCATTTTCCATAGGTTCCTATTGTGCTGCAAAACCTTCGCTCAGCGGAACGGTCCGGAAAATTGAGTCCTGCTGCAGTTTTTTGTCCGTTCAGCAGAATCGACAACGGAACCGTACGGCCGGTTCCGTTGGCAAAAACTAATGTGAACTGAGTCTAAGACGCAGTGACTTTTTCCCCCATTTTTGGGGGAGAAAAAGTGAATCTTATAGTCCCAAAAATACATTAGCTAATGGGGCCATTACTGAGCCCCTGCCTATTTACCATGAGTTTATGTACAAAACCCCCCACACTGCTCATGAAATCAGCATACCTGGTTTAAAATTTTCTTCATTAAAGGATACATATCCAGAGATATGGAGGTTGCGATATGTATTTCCTTTTAAACAGTACCAGTTGCCTGGCAGGCCTGCTGATCTTTCATGCATCAGTAATATCTGAATCACACGATAGAAGCAAGCATGCAGTAATTGCAGTCATACCTCAGATCTGCATGCTTGTTCAGAGTGTGTGGCTAATAGTATTAGTGGCAGAGTATTAGCAGGACAGTCAGGCAATGTGCATTGTTTAAAAGGAAATAAATACGTCGGCCTCCATATCCCTCTCAGTTTATCTGCCCTTTAATAACCAGCTCTGCATGTCTGTTTTCCAGAAGCTTTCACAGTGCTGCACAGTGTATGCCAAGCATTAGCTTCTTTATTTGTAATTGTGTTGAGTACTCATCCTTTTTTCTGGTCCATCTTCTTCCCAGGACTGCTCTATTTAAGTCACCCTGATGTTCACTGAGACTATTGAGAAGCATTGTGAAGTTATATTTAGTGCAGTTATGCAGCCACCTGGTGTCCAACTGCCTGTACTGCGCTTGCACTGTCCTATAGTATTGTCATTGCTGTCCACTGTAGACAAGACACAGAACATTTATATAGCAATAACATTTCTGTATAGCTTTTGTCCCATAAGACTCAAAGTGCTTAGGTTCTCTCAGATTCAGTAATTGGTAGTAGGATGAAGTATTCACACAACAAAAATTATATTTCTACAAATGCCAAACTCAACAGGTGGGTTTTCAGTCTGGATTTAAACACCTCCAAAGACGGAGATGTCCTGATCTGCTGAGGTAAGGAGTTCCATAACCTAGGAGCAGCATGACAGAAGGCTCTGTGACCGAAAGTTTCCAGGTGGACTCTGGGTATGACTAGATTATTTGAACCTGTGGATCTGAGATTGCAGTGACTGCTACGCAGCTGTAACATTTCTTTCATGTATCCAGGGCCCAGATTATGTAGTGATTTAAATGTCAGTAGGCCGATCTTGAATAAGACCCTCCATTTTATAGGTAGTCAGTGAAGGGAGTGCAGGACTGGCGTTATGTGGCAGTGACGGGTTGGCTGGTCTGGCAGCAGTATTCTGTATCAGCTGTAGGTGGTACAAGTCCTTTTTTGGAAGGCCAGTTGTAACGATTGTGGAACTTTCTTCGTGATCAGCACACAACGCGTGCGCTGATACGGCGGAAATCCTCCACAAGCGTATATTTGCAGGCACCCAGCAAAAGGTGCTACGCACCCGTAGAGGGAAATTTCCTGTCGGCAGATGGCGCTGGGGAGTGCAGAGGAACCAATCCTCTGTACCTCCACAAATGCCAGACAGGAATTTGTACGAAGCGCAGAACGCAATCGCAAGAGAGGCGATTGCGAATGAGAACGAGCAAAGGGACAGGTTGTATGTGTATGCGCCAACCTAGTCGCCACCCCGCGACAGTGCACACACAACAGCAGATATGAAACAGGAACGCGATCGCGAGAGGTGCGATCGCCAGACGTGACACAAGGCAGATCAGAATAGAATACGAGGGTAGCAAAGGCACAGCAAATAATACAATGAGAAGATGCGGAAAATAACAAACGCTAGCTAACCGCGAACACCGCACTCATTCGCAACAGTGCACGCGGTTATGCGCAGTCTCCACGTGATAAGCACAATAGAGACAAGCACGCCTAACTAACCATCGACAGACAAACATGAAACAGAGGACGCGAACGCTTGCTTAACGGTTACCTCACCGAGCCTCCAGCAAGCGGTCGTAGCAGACAAGACAGACACACGAAAACAGGGACAAGCGAGCGATAGGATCCACAGCACTAGCGAAAAGTGGCTAGCGCGATCCAGGTACAGAGTAGCAGAACAGAAGGATCCACAGCACTAGCGAAAAGTAAAAAAAAAGCAAATTCCTCTGCAAGCACAAGCTGCAAAACTGACAGAAGCTTTTCTTTCCAGAGTCCTGCAGCATGCAAACCTACACAATGGTCAAAAGGCTGCCTGCCTGCACAGGCAGCTGAGCAAATCATCACACCAGTGTAGAGCATTACAATAGTCCAGACAGGAGGTAATGAAGGCATGGACTAAGGTTGGCAGATCTTCTGGGGGGATGAGGTGCTTGATTTTTGCAATGTTCTTCAGGTGAAAATAGGATGATTTCACATACAAAACTTTTCTTCTGGCATACTCAAAGCGCTTGGGCTGCAGCCACTAGGGCGCGCTCAATACTGCCTATAGAGCATGTGTTAGGGAGTCTTGCCAGGTCTACCGAATAGGTGCAGCTTACTGAAGAGGAAGAGCTGAGATTTGAACCCTGGTCTCCTGTGTCAGGGGCAGAGCCCAATGTAAGAAAAAGAGTCCATGGTTCAGCAGAAATATGTATTGTACCCTTGTGGTACATCTCCTAAATGTGGTCAATAAATTGTGGTTGTTTATTTATTTTTTTACTTAGCATTTCAACTTTGTTGCTACAAAAAAACAAAAAAAGCTAACAGTAATAGCATGTACATTGTCTGACGCGTGACTTGAAATACAGAAATGTAAGTGCCCATTGGCGATCAACCATCCAAGCCAATTATTGCGATCATGTTCGGGGCCACCAATGGAGGGTGAAATGATGAGCAATCTGATCAGACTAAAAGAATCGTTCTAAAATTTGGATGGTTCGTCATCAGTCAGCACTATTAACGCTACCCGATCCAATCGATCGAACGCTTCATCGTTCGGAAGATTGTACCATTAATGGACACCTTATGTAATATGCAACAGACCATAGTAGTACCTAATAGAATGACCATCGCTCTAAAAGATATGAAAGCGAACCTAAGGTGGATACTTTGGGTTTGCTAGCCAGGTCAAGTAGCATCAATTACCGCTCCCCCCTGCTCCTACATCCCGCAATCACCGACTTTTGGGTGACTTGTGGGGTCATGACGTTGCATCTCTGGTTCTATGTGTCCTAACACAGAGCAGGGAGGCGGGGCGAGGTGTGCCAGAAGCGTAGAAGCAGGGCCGGATTTACCATAATGCACTGTAGGCACGTGCCTATAGGTGCCTGATGATGGAAAGGTAGCTCACTCCCCTCCCCTAGTGCCTCCCTCCCTCCCTCCCTCCCTATGCAGTGTCCCGAGCAGAGAGTAAATGAAAGATTACTCACCCTGTACTCGGCATTCCACCAACGAGATCACCCAGTCAGTCATGGGCACCACTAACTACTTAATACTGGGTACCTGTGGCTACTTAAAGTGAACCTAAAGCGAAGTAAAGAAAAAAAGTTTCACTTACCTGGGGCTTCTACCAGCCCCCTGCAGCCGTGCTCAACAATCCTCCCTGCCGAGGCTTAGCTTCGCTTTCGGGCCACTGCATCTGCGCATCCTCGTTCACGTTCCTGTCGGCAAGAACATCCTGGGCCAGCCAGAACACTTGTGGTGCAGTTCGGTGGGGGTTTGTAGGTTCATGGAGGGCAAAGTCTAAGGTGCCCGGAAAACTGTGCCTATAAGCTCCTGTGAGGCAGATCCCTGCGTAGAAGGGACATCAAATTGCGTGGACAATCTCTCAGCCTTTGCCTTTTACACCGGTTTCTATCATTGTCTTTTTGATCTTCTCACATTTATGCTTTTTTTTTATTTAGAATACCATCAAATGTATCCAGGCCATTTTAGAATACTTTAGGATATTTGTAGAATGAGCAATGCTTCATCACTTTACACACTTTGGGCTTGATTCACTAAGACAAATAACATGCCTTATCAAAGTTAGCATGCCTTATCAAAGTTAGCATGCCTTATCAGAGTAGCATAGCGAGCGCTACGAACCTGCAGGGGCTCATGGCAGGACGAGTGGAGCTCGTCATTGCCAATTAGCAGGTACAAGTTCGCTACGTTACTCTGATAAGGTGTGTTAACTTTGATAAGACGTGCTAACTTTGATAAGGCATGTTATTTGTCTTAGTGAATCAAGCCCTTGTGTTACTGTCGCTATATCAGCTGCATGCAGGGATAATGAGGCATTTGCTTTTAATTCACTCACTTCTTAGGAAGCATAAAACAATCTTCCAATGAGCTGTCACACATGCAGAGACACAAGCAGATCAGCCGGTCTCTGTGTGAGTGCTGTTTGGCCACACCCCCCGAGCATCTGGCCTTCTCTGTTTGAGGTCTCTCTCGAAGATGAGAACCTTTACATTTGTGTGTGACTAAACCCAATGTGAACCCCAATTATTTCACAGCAAAATATGTCTTATGGAGTTATTAAAAATGGAAGCTGTCTGTTTTCAGGGCTAATTTGTTGTTTTAAAAAAGCCAAAAATGATTCAAAACGTTCAATATCAAACTTTATTTCAATAAAAATGATTATAAATAAAGATTGAGCGTGGGTTCACAGTGGTCAGTTGCATAACACACTCATTATAATGACTGTGAACTGCAATGGAGACTGGATATAGGCTTACAAAAAGGATTGCATGCAGAATAAATCAGTTACAACGCAGTACTGTGAACAATAAAGGAAACCGGAACTGAGTAAAATTGTTTAAAATAAACACATGATGTAGCTGCAAATGAATTTTACATACTTACCTCACCGTCAGTTCCTCTCAGAGGCTCACCATTTTCTTCTTACAGTGATCCCTTCCAGTTCTGACAAGATTTTGTCAGAACTGAAATATACCAGCTGCTGTCAGTTACAACTGAATGTGCAACGGAATGTCCATGTTTCCCCACGGCTCAAGTGGACGATATTACAGTTTAAGGCTCCCTGCACACTGCATGTCATTCTGGTTCAGATTCTGATTTTTAATCGTTTTTTACATCCAATTCCGATTTTTTCCTCCGTTTTTCTGTTGATTGCATTCAGGAAAAATCGGAATTGCAAATCGGAAACGGAATTGGAATCGGAATCGTAAAACGGATTTGCAGTGTGCAGGGAGCCTAACAGTGCTGACCAGGAAGCTGTTATGGGCTAATGGCCATTTTCAAAATGGAGGACAGAGAATTCTATTGATCACAGTGGACAAACAGGACGCAGGAGAGGAGAAAGAGATTGATGAATAGACTACGGCGGAGGTAAGAATGACCTGTGTATGGTTATTTTGACATTTAATTTTCAGTTCAGGTTCTCTTTAAAGAGGAACTGTAATCCAGGATTGAACTTCATTCCCAATCAGTAGCTGATACCCTCTTTACCACAAGAAATCTTTACCTTTTCTCAGACAGATCATCAGTGGGCCATGTATGGCTGATATTGTGGTGAAACCCCTCCCACAGTGTGATGTCAGCACCTAGGTACTGGCATCACACTGTGGGAGCCTTGTTGCATTGTGGGAAATAACAGCTGTTCCAACTGCCACAAAAGCAAGCAGCATCTCCTTCCACTGACATCACCTGCCAGCAGTAAAGATGTCACCACCATGTGATACATTTCAGAATGTAAATCAGGGAGAGGAAAGATTTTACAATGGGCAAATGCTGACTAAATCATTTATAAATAATGTATTGTAAAAATCAAGCACTTTTTTCATTATGTTAGTTTCACTGCAGTTCCTCTTTAAACAACTGACCACTGTGAACCTAGCCTTCAACATTGCATGCGCCTTCAATCTACTCACAAGTTCAGGTGTATAATCCTCTCTGTTCACTCTCTGTACTCAGGGACACAGACTGTGTGGGATCATCAGCTGCAGATGCTATGACGGTGGTTTTTGTTGAAAACATGCTTTCAGAAGAGATTATTAAAGAATTGGTAAGAATCTTGTTGACATATAAACAGTGTTCTCCCCAGAATTTTTTTTCCAGCCGGGCGGCATGAAAAAGTAGCCGGGTGGGGCGAGATGAGAGAATACAGGACAGGCACTTCTCTGCACAATTCTGCTTACAGCAGAGGAGGAAGTGAGCTAATGACAGCCGGGTGCTCAACAAAACTAGCCGGGTGGAGTACCCGGGTAAAAGAGCCTGGGGAGAACACTGCATAAACGTTTAATGTTCCAGGGCAGGACGAATATGTTTATTAACCCATTAGCAGCTTCAGTAGAGTTATCTCATTTGAGATAAGTTCACTGATTTGCCCTCAGTCGGCAGAACTCGTTGTGCTGTAAATTCTTGGAATGCTTTGATCTCTCTCTACTAGCAGAAACTAAAAGCAGAAGTCCTCTGTTATTGTCTCACACTGCCCCCTAGTGACAAGTGGTCATACATACAAATTACAGCAGTACTAATTAGAAGCAAGGAAATGTAACAAATAGGTAATATAAAAAAAGTGTTAAAATAAATTGGCCAGGAGCACTTGCAAGCCTCTAAATAAATTGGCTGCTAAAGGGTTAAACATAATGGGCCGCGACTACATTGCATATTGAGTTTTAGCTCTCTTTAGCTGTTAAAGAGTACCTGAAGTGTGCAAAAAAACACAAACGTTACCTACCTCAGTAGTGGGAAGCCTCTGAATGGTCAGTTCCAGCACAGGGTCCCTCAGTACAAATTCGGCTCCTGCCAGTTAATTAGGTCTCTTAGGGCTGCGGTAGAAAAGGCTGAAACTCTGCCTTTTGCTTAACGCCAATACATAGCGTTTTCAAAGCGTTTTACAGCTCTTATGAAAACGTCCTTTTTTTTTTTTTTTCTTTAAAACTAAGTCAACAAGTCAGCTGTAAAACGCTTTGAAAACGATGTAGTTGGCGTTTTCCATTGACTATCATTGAAATGCAAAAAGCCAAGTTCGGCTGCTCCGGGGAGCTTCAAAACGCAACGCTTTAGGTGTGAAAGGTAAAATGAAAGTCTACAGCCTTTTATTTTACCTTGGAAAACGCAAACTATGGGCTTGGCTGTAAAACACAGAAACTAGCCTCTGCTGTGAAAGAGCCCTTGGTTGTGAGTGCGGCGTGGAAGTGTGCATCTGAACTGCGCATGTATGAGTAAGGCCCACGCATGCCCAGTAGAACAAAATGCTCGAGCAGGGAGGAACGAGCACAATCAGCACCGTTCTACTGGCCATGCACTTACTGGTCATGCGCAAACCTTACTGGCCCTGCATGGACCTTACTGGCCCTGCATGGACCTTACTGGCCCTGCATGGACCTTACTGGCCATGCGTGGACCTTACTGGCCCTGCATGGACCTTACTGGCCCTGCATGGACCTTACTGGCCCTGCATGGACCTTACTGGCCCTGCATGGACCTTACTGGCCCTGCATGGACCTTACTGGCCCTGCATGGACCTTACTGGCCCTGCATGGACCTTACTGGCCCTGCGTGGACCTTACTGGCCATGCGTGGACCTTACTGGCCATGCGTGGACCTTACTGGCCCTGCATGGACCTTACTGGCCCTGCGTGGACCTTACTGGCCCTGCATGGACCTTACTGGCCATGCGTGGACCTTACTGGCCCTGCATGGACCTTACTGGCCATGCGTGGACCTTACTGGCCCTGCATGGACCTTACTGGCCATGCGTGGACCTTACTGGCCATGCGCGGACCTTACTGGCCATGCGTGGACCTTACTGGCCATGCGTGGACCTTACTGGCCATGCGCGGACCTTACTGGCCATGTGTGGACCTTACTGGCTATGTGTGGACCTTACTGGTCATGCGCAAACCTTACTGGCCCTGCGCAGACCTTACTGGCCCTGCACAGACCTTACTGGCCATGCGTGGACCTTACTGGCCATGCGTGGACCTTACTGGTTATACGCAAACCTTACTGGCCCTGCGCGGACCTTACTGGCCATGCGTGGACCTTACTGGTTATACGCAAACCTTACTGGCCAAATGCAGCAGTGTGTACAGGCCGTCTATTGACTTGTTTCTAGTTTTTCTACATTTATATCACGCTGGTCAGTGTGGAAAATGCACGTTTTTCCACACACGATTTTCTGGCACTGTGCGCATTCATCTGCATTTAAATAGGTACTGTAACTAAGGATTGAACTGCATCCCAGTCAGTAGCTGATACCCCATTTTCCCACAACAAATCTTTGCCTTTTCTCAAATTGAACATCAGAGACATCTGTATGGCTGATATTGTGGTGAAACCACTCCCACAGTGTGATGTCAGGACCATGGTCCTCACAGTTTACTGTGTAACCTCATTGCATTGTGGGAAATAATGGCTATTTTCAACTGCCAAGCAAGTAATATCTCCATCTGTCAAATGTTAGTTTACTGAGATTTCTATGCACAGAGATCGCCTGTCGCCACTTGTTACAAAGTTCAGCAGGGCGGTGGAGTCGGTACAAAAATCATCCGACTCCGACTCCTCAGTTTATGAAACCTCCGACTCCGGGTACCCAAAATTGCTCAGACTCCGACTCCACAGCCCTGAATTTCAGAATGTAAACTGGGGAGAGGAAAGATTTTACAATGGGCAATCACCCACTAAATCATGTATAAATGAATATTGTAAAAAAAAAAAAAATGTTTTTATTCATTACATTATTTTCACTACAGGTCCTCTTTAAATGTGTGTGCTTGCCTACATAAACTTAATGATTGTCAAAACTATGTTTCACTGCTGTTTTTTTTCCTGCATGCAAAATTTGTATTCAATAGAATAGACCACTATCATGAAAAATTGTTAACATTTTAAATGCATACATATAAATGTACTTTTCTCCCATAGTAAAATGCTTTATAAATGACTTTTTTTCCTATATCACTACCACTTATAGTAGTATAATCTGACATCAGGTTTTGGACTAGTCCATCTCCTCATGGGGGATTCTCAGTTACCTTCTTTATTTACAGAAGCACTCAGGCCTTGTTCCCATTGCGTTCCAATCGCACACATTGGGTGTTTTTTGACGTGTTTTTTCTTTGCGATTCCCGGCGATTTCTGTGCATTGGGCGTTTTTGGTAAGCATTTTTGTAAGCGCTTTTTTGGGGCTTTTTGATTCTAAGTGTCCTGGGCCTTATTTTTAAAGGGAAAATGACCTAAAAATCCCGGAAACACTTCACATTTAAATTGACAGGGAAATAAACGCCCACGAAATCGCTGGCAAAAGCGCTTTTTCTAGTACTTTGCGCTTTTCCTATACCTCCCATTATCGCAAAATCGCCCTGAAAATGGTACATGCAGCGCTTTTCAGATCAGAAAGCAAACGGAACACCCCAGTCTGAACTAGCGCATAGGAAAGCATGGTGTAAGCGCTTTCAGGGCGATTTTGAAAAATCTGCAACGCTTAAAAAAATGAAAAAGCGCCTCTAGTGTGAATGAGCCCTTACTGAACTGTAGTTGCTCGGTGTGCAAATGAGTAGGGAAACTGGCTGACATATTTGTATGGATCCTTTCCATGGAGTTATTATGTAAACATACTGAGAATCTACCATGAGGAGATTAACTAGTCCAAAATCTGTCAGATTTGTTAACATTTTACTACCTACTGTAAGTGACAGCACCATAGGAAAAAGTAATTTATAGTGAATTGTATGCATTTTAAAAAGGAACTGTAACTCAAAATTAAACTTCATTCCAATCAGAAGCTGATACCCCCTTTCCCAACAAGAAATCTTTACCTTTTCTTGAATAGATCATCGGGGGGTCTGTATGGCTGATATTGTGGTGAAACCCCTCCCACAGTGTGATGTCAGGGCTACGGCCCTGAGAGTTTGCTGTCTGTGAACCTCATTGCATTGTGGGAAATAATTGTTTCTAGCTGCCAAGCAACATCTCCCTCCAGGGCATAGAACTCTCAGTAACGAACATTCCGTACAGATCACCTGGCAGGACTAAATATGTTGCCACTTGTGATAAATGTCTGAATGTAAATCAGGGAGAGGAAAGATTTTACAATGGGCAAACACTGACTAAATCATTTATAAATGAATACTGCATACTAGTGGTCCTTTAACGATCCCATGCGAATTTGCACGTGGTAAAAGGCATGCAATTTTGACAAGTGTGAAGGAGTCCTTGGGCAAGACTCACTAGTGTTCCAGTGTGGCCTACAAAGCGCCCCCTAGTGGCTGCTGCTTCTAAGTTTTTTTGCCAGGAGAAAAATTTTATACTGTACAATTGTTAGCATTTCATTCTTCCATTGCATGACATGTACGGGTTTACAGTGAATTAGTACTGCCCAGTGTAGGTGCAGAAAGCTGTTAGTTAAAGCAACCCCCCCCCCAAAAAAAAAAAACAACAACAACAACTGATAATGTAATGAATTGTATGTGTAGTACGGATAATAAATAGAACATTAGTAGCAAAAAAAGAGTCTCATTTTTATTTTCATTTACCTGTATATACTCGCATATAAGCCGACCCGTGTATAAGCCGATGTACCCACTTTTAGCTTCCTCCACAGTAGCTAGATATTTCCCCAGTATAACTCAGTCCCCTTCCCCATAGCCAGATGTACCGAGGATGATACAGCAGTGTCTCAAAACGCCACTAGATGGCGTCATAGATATGAGACACAGCGATCGGCCACACAGGAAGAATCCCCGATGATTGCCCTGCTGACACATTGCTTGCATGCTCAGCCCCACAAGCCAGGGGGCCACAAGTGGTCTTGAGCAGCACACTCAGCACACCATGTTGCAGGGGATGGAGGGCACGGACACAGCAGGGAGCCAGCTGGTAAGAACAGGATCACTAGTGCACATTCCTTACACTTCTCTGCCATTAACAAAACCTGCTCCACCATCCATTCTGCTCCACTGACTCGCATATAAGCCAAGGTGGTAACTTTTCAGCACATTTTTTATGCTGAAAAATTAGGCTTATATGCGAGCATATACAGTATGTAGCTTTTTTTTATAACATTGCATCATACTGTCACAGTTGCAGTTTTAAAACCACACTGTCTTTTAAGCTATAAAACAAAGCAGAAATAATGACCCTTGGTCGTTTCCTGCAGTAAAACCTTATCTAAAGCTGTCTCTCACTGTTTCTTGATTGTTTAAAGAGGAACTCCAGTGAAAATACTGTCATAAAAAGTGCTTCATTCTTACAATAATTATGTATAAATTATTTAGTCAGTGTTTGGCCATTGTAAAATCTTTCCCTGATTTAAATTTTGGCATTTATCACATGGCGACATCTTTACTGCTGGCAGGGGATGTCACTGGAAGGAGATGCTGCGGTATCGGTTTAAAAGGGCGCGTGAGCTGCCTGTATGAAAAGGGCGCCGCCATAGACATCAATGTTATTTCTGGAAATATGGGCTACAAGGTGTAGAAAAGGGCGCCCGAGTTTTGATATAGGCTACAAGCGGGCTCCCCTTTGTAGCCCATATTTTTTCGGCTACAAGGTTTTCGGCTACAGTAGGGTGCACCTTTGTAGCCCATATTATTGCCTTTTTTTTGTAGCCGAAGTTTTTATATGGGCTACAAGCACTGTAAGCCGAATTATTTCATTCCCCCACTATCCATGGCGGCCTGGAGGGGGAATAGTAATTAACACATCCCGGAGTTTTTTTTCTAGCCCGAAGTTTTTATATGGGCTACACCAGGCGCCTTTCTTGTAGCCGAAGTTTATATGGGCTACACCAGGCGCCTTTTTTGTAGCCGAAGTTGATATATATGGGCTCCACCAGGCGCCCTTTTTTACCGGCACCCTTTTCACATAAACCCGATGCTGCTTGCTTTTTTTGGCCGTTGGAAACAGCTGTACACAGTAAAACAGCTGTTATTTCCCACAATGCAACAGGGTTCACAGACAGGAAACTGCCAGGACCATGGTCCTCACAGTTTCCTGTGGGAGGGGTTTCATCACAATATCAGCCATACAGAGCCCCCTGATGATCCGTTTGTGAAAAGGAAAAGATTTCTCATAGGAAAGGAGGTATCAGCTACTGATAGGGATGAAGTTCAATTCTTGGTCACAGTTTCTCTTTATGTGCTTCAGAAATCAGTACTGTAGCTCTTTGCATAACAACTGAAGTTTTTTTTTTAACTCTTCCTGTACTGGAAACAATATGAGACTCTTTTCTTTCCAACGATATGTTCTATTTCTTAGCTGTACTACACATACAATTCATTATCTCATAAGTTTATTTTTGCTTCAGGTTTTCTTGGTTTCTTGCCTTTTATGTGAGTTTAGAAACATGGCAGTGACATCTACAGTATGTGTTGTTAGGCAGACACCTGGCAGGACATACACCTGGCAGGACTAGCTCAGGCGTTGATCCTCACATGTACGATCTGTGTCTCTGCTTGCAGTGCGTGTGCAATGGTGTCAATCACGATAAGATCGCACAAGAAGGACCAGCTACTAGGATGCTTGAAATGTTTTTCTTTGGCTACCCTAAAATGGTGGGACTGTCGTGCTTTCCAAACCTCACCAGCCTGACGTTAGTTGGGCAAAATATCGAGAGCATCGCCGGTCTAGAATGTTGCCCGCAGCTGCAAGAACTCTGGATTGCGGAGTGTCGGCTAACCGTAAGTTAAAGCAGTGCAAGATAGAATTACATACCTCCCAACTTTTTGAGATGAGAAAGCGGGACACTTTAAGACACAGCCTTTAAGATACCACCCTTTCTTATCAGTGAGGGTCACACTGTAGTCACTTCCTGTCTGAGTCAGGACTGAGTCAGCCACTTACATACCTGATATTTAACTCTTTCAGAAAGAGAAAGAAAAAAGGAACACAGCATAGTTATTTCTGTGCTAGACACTGTACATACACATGTCTATCTCATCATGTTACATGTCAGTTCGGGTATCCTTTAAAGAATAATGTTTAGAGTCAATTAACCTCCCTGGCGGTATGATTTCTTCCTGAATTCAGGCTCTAAAAATGGTACAATTTTTCATGTGCTTTTAGACCCTAAAAGCAAGAAAAAATCATGCCGCCAGAGTCTCTGCAGCAGCCCCAGCTCTCACTCACCTCCCTTGGATCCAGTGCTGCAGTTCTCCCTCCGTCCACCGGGTGGCGCTGTAACCCTATAGTGAGATTGGCGAGCCTCCATGGACAGGAAGAGGAATAGCCGCCAGCGTCTGGATCCCCCTGGAGGTGAGTGAGAACTGCTCTGCATGGACCTCCCGGCAGCTACCACCAGTGTAGCTCGGGGTTACTGCTCTGAGCTGCAGATTTCAACCTCTACACTAGCTTGTGGCTACCGCTAAGGAGGTTAACACATTTGTCAGTAGAAAAAGATATATATTTACATAGCTCTGTACATTAGTCCTGAAAGAGGGACACATGAAGAGGGACAGAGGGATTTGGTTCCCTAAGAGGGACTGTACCTCCAAAAGTGGGACAGTTGGGAGCTATGGAATTAGAATGGAAATCCACGACTGCACTACCTGAATTAGAATGTGACACAGTGGGAGATAGTTACAGTGATTCTCAAACTGAGACCAGTTATCAGGGGTGGGCATTTTTAGCAGGGTATTAGCAACTAAAGGTCCATACACACGCCGGACTGGAGGCAACGACGGGTCCGACTTCACCTCCCGCTGGGTGGGCGTTCCAGCGACAGTCCGGCGTGTGTACAGTCTGTCTGCAGACTGATACGGCTGTTTCTGAGCGATCCGCCCGCCGTATTGCTCAGAAACAGCCGTATCAGTCCGCCGACAGTGCGTACACACGCCGGACTGTCGCTGGAACGCCCACCCAGCGGGAGGTGACGACAGACCCGTCGTTGCCTCCAGTCCGGCGTGTGTACGGACCTTAAGAGTCACAACTAGGGATTGTAGGAAGTGTAGTCCTATGTACAACAGTCAACTGATCTCAAAGGCAGCATCATTTCCTCCCAAATGCTACCTGGGGCTAGAATGATATTGTCATCTGTAAAGTCAAAACTATTTTATGACATAGGTAATTTTTCATAACATTGTGCTACAAATAAAGCTAATGGAGCATTGATATACCAGTATTTTATTTACATTTTTCATTGAAAGTTTAGATTTTCTTTAAATACACTCACTGAGCCAGAAAAATGGAGCCCAAGCCAAGGTAGCAGTTTTTGCCCACCGTTAATAGTCACCTGGCTTCTTTAGTAAGATTTGGTGGTGGTGGTGGTGGTGGGGGGGGTGTAGCATCCACTAGGCCTCTAGACTTTCAACAGGCCCTTGTGGATGATTTGGCCCTGCAGTGTGCTATGGTGTTGAGCTGCAGCATGTCACGTGAGAACAGTAAATGAAGCAATTGTAGGGTGGTGTGTGATCTCATTCCAAATCAGGGGGGGGGGGGCATCCTCACAAGTTTGCCTCAAGCAGCAAGAAGTCAAGAAGTGGCCCTGGTGGACTCGGTAGGAGGTCTGTGACAGATATGGGGAGGCAGTTACTGTACTGTGATGCATTTGAAGGGATGAGCCTGCCCAAAGAGCATACACTTTACTATTTGCTAGGAGTTTCTTAATACATATTAAGTTCAGGTGTTCCACTTAAAAAAAGCCTGAGATGGGCAAATAAAAAGATTTTGCACTTACCCAGGGCTTCCTCCAGCCCCTTGAGCACCGATGCGTCTCTCGTCGTCCTCCCGGTTGACTCTGTTCGCCTGGTATCGTTCCCGGTAATCTGGCTCAGGTGCTCCAGTCGGCTCTGCTGCGCAGCCCCTCGGAGGCACAGAGGCTTTCAGGAGGAAGGCGAGGGACACATTGTTGCTCATGAGGCTGGAGGAAGCCCCAGGTGAGTATACAGCATTTTTATTTTCCCATTTCAGGTACCCTTTAAACTGAAGTGGGAAACTCAATTCAGGTCAGGTACGTATCTAATTAGGGGAAGGCAGACTTTTTTTAATATACCCTAATTTTTGGACTATAAGACTCACTTTTCCCCCCCAAAAGTGGGGGAAAAAAAGTCACTGCATCTTATAGTCCAAACGCAGGTGGTTCCTGACTTGTGAATGCCTGCCAATACAAACCTCCAACCTGCCACAATGTTGGGGACTCCCTGTATTGTGCCCATGCAGAGGAGGACACGGGGACACAAAGGGGCGGAGAGGAGGACACATGGGGGACACAGGGAGAGGGGGGCGAGAGGTACAGAGTGGGCATAATTCAAAATATGCTCCTTCACCATGGATGCACCAGGTTTAGTATATATTTTTTCCCCTGGTTTTGTCCTCTAAACCAGTGGTTCCCAACCTTTTCCGGCCCGGGGAACACTGTCTGACCAAATTTTTCTCCGGGGAACGGCGCGGGGGGGGGGGGGGGGGGGGGGGGTTGGGGTTTCCCGCCCCGGTTGTTTGCGCGACCTAGTGGACAGTGCCGTGCACAGCAGGCTATGGGGGGGGGGGGCTGGGGTGCATAGCTAGCATAGTTGCCCAAGTGTAGGGAGTTTAGTTGCCTCAGTGTAGCTAGTATAGTGCCCCAGTATATCCAGAATAGTGCCCCAGTATAGCTGGTATAGTGCCCCAGTATAGCTAGTATAGCCAGAATAGTGCCCCAGTATAGACAGTATAGTGCCCCAGTATAGCCCCCAAGTATAACTAGTATAGTGCCCCAGTATAGCCCCCCAGTATAGCTAGTATAGTGCCCCAGTATAGCCAGTATAGTGCCCCAGTATAGCGCCCCAGTATAGCCAGTATAGTGCCCCAGTATAGCCCCCCAGTATAGCTAGTAAAGTGCCCCAGTATAGCCAGTATAGTGCCCCAGTATAGCCAGAATAGTGCCCCAGTATAGCTAGTATAGTGCCCCAGTATAGTGCCCCAGTATAGCGCCCCAGTATAGCCAGTATAGTGCCCCAGTATAGCCAGAATAGTGCCACAGTATAGCTAGTATAGTGCCCCAGAATAGTGCCCCAGTAAAGCCAGTATAGTGCCCCAGTATAGCGCCCCAGTATAGCCAGTATAGTGCCCCAGTATAGTGCCCCAGTATAGCCCCCCAGTATAGCTAGTATAGTGCCCCAGTATAGTGCCCCAGTATAGCCCCCCCAGTATAGCTAGTATAGTGCCCCAGTATAGCCAGAATAGTGCCCCAGTATAGCTAGTATAGTGCCCCAGAATAGTGCCCCAGTATAGCCAGTATAGTGCCCCAGTATAGTGCCCCAGTATAGTCAGTATAGCCAGTATAGTGCCCCAGTATAGCCCCCCAGTATAGCTAGTATAGTGCCCCAGTATAGCCAGAATAGTGCCCCAGTATAGCTAGTATAGTGCCCCAGAATAGTGCCCCAGTATAGCCAGTATAGTGCCCCAGTATAGTGCCCCAGTATAGCCAGTATAGTGCCCCAGGATAGTCAGTATAGTGCCCCAGGATAGTTCCCCCCGCCCGTCCCCGCCGCTGTTATTACCTTAACAGCTGCCGCCCCTCCCCTCTCCGGCGCGTGTATATTTCAAGCAGCGTATCTCCGGCTGCTCTGTGTGATGCGGAAGGAAGCATGGCAGCGGCTTCCTGTAACGGCGATATGTATCGCCGTTACTATGGTAACCGAGCCCTGCCTCCTTCCGCATCACACAGAGCAGCCGGGAGATACGCTGCTAGAATAAACACATGCGCTGGAGAGGGGAGAGCGGCCGCTGCTAAGGTAATAGCAGCGGCGGCCGCGGGGACGTGCGGGAGGGGGGATAAGAGGACGGCACACCAGGCAACGTTCCGCGGCACACTAGTGTGCCGCGGAACACTGGTTGAAAAACGCTGCTCTAAACCTAAGTGCGTCTTATGGTCAGGAGCGTCTTATAGTCCAAAAAATACAGTATTTTATCTGGTTTAGGTTTTGTTTTCCCTTTCTTATATATTGCTGTTCTTTTCAGAAAATAGAAGGTCTCCAGGACTGCCATAATCTGAAAAGGCTCTTCCTGTACTGTAACAGTATCACTGCCATTGACAATCTGGAACATCTGAGCCAGCTGGAAGTGCTGTGGCTGAATGATAATCAGATTGAAGTGATAGAGGTAAGAAGACAACTGGTTTACTAAAACTATATACACACAGGGACGGATTTACCATAAGGCACAGTAGGCACATGCTTACAGGTGCCTGATGATGGAAAGTTGGCTCACTGCCCTCCCTGGGTGCCTCCCTCCTTCCCTATGCGGAGTGTAAAGCAGAGTGTAAATGAGAGATTACTCGCCCAGGGTAAGGGGCACCTGTAGCTATCTATGACAGGCATGGGAAGTAAGGAAGAAGTGATGGCTGGGACAACCAGCAAACTTGCTGTTGTGTAACTTTTAGAGCAGAGAGGAAGTTTTGAGTTCAGGTCCGCTTTAAGCCAGGCATGTGTGCAAGGCATTTATCACTTGGCCCAATCGACCTTCCAATTCAATAATTTTATCGAGTTGTAAAACTGGTGCTGCAACATGTCTGCCTGATTAATGATTCGATAGATTTTGAGCCAAAATCGGATGAATGCATTGATCAGACATACTGGAAGATCTCAGGCAAAAGCATTCGATCAAGTGTGCGCTGGTAATGGCGGTTGATATAGCGATGTACCCAACGTACTTCCGGCCACTGTTCCTATCAGTGTAAAAGCCCCACCCAGTGCCCTTGCTCTTTAACTACTTAAAGACCGCTTCACGCCAATTGGCATGGACGCAGCTCCTAACGCCGATCAGCGTTCAGTGGGGGCGTGTTTTGCAGGAGATCGCACTCTCCGCTTGAATGACTGAGCTCCATCAGTCTCCCAGCGGCAATCGACTTTTAGACGTCGAAATCTACGTCTATTTCCTCTGTAAAATGCTGCTATCTATGGCAGCGCTCTACTGGGGACAGCCATGTGACACAGCTGTCCCCCTGGGCGGCAGGGAAGCGATCCGCTGTCATAGGCTGAAGCCTATGACAGCCGATCACGTTGATTGGCCGGTGGAGGGAGGGACTGGAACCAAAAAAAAAAAAGGAAACTTATACAAAAAAAAAAAAAAAAAGAAAGAAGTATTTCCAAAAAAAATAAAAATAAACGTCCTAGGAGCGATCATAGCCCACCAACAGAAAGCTCTGTTGGTGGGCAGAAAAGGGGGGATCACTTGTGTGCTGAGTTGTGCGGCCCTGCAGCAAGGCTTTAAAACTGCAGTGACCTTAATTGTAAAAAATAGCCTGGTCACTAGGAGTGTTTAATACCGTGGTCCTTCTGTGGTTAAATCCTCACCTGTCCTGCTGGCGTCCTCCCCCGTCACCTGTGCGACTTACCGGGAGTGCCCTACCATGCGGTACCAGGTGCGTGTGTGTGACGTCACTTGTGATAACGTGGATGATGAAGGAGGAGTGTTCACCATCAGTTTTGTAATGAGAGGAGAACGGACAGAAAAAAAAGCGTCTTTTCACAGCTCTAGTGGGAACACAGCCTTATGCTCCTGTATTAGTGACGTAAAACACTGATTTTCTTTTCCAGGGACTGGAGTTGCTGCAGAATTTAATCGAGCTTAGCCTGGCTGGGAACTTGATCCATTCAATAGGTATGTAAATACCAACTCTCCACAATCTGCTTTGTATTCTTATCAGTTACCTTCTCTGGCTGCAATCACACCGTCCGCTTGTAATCCTGCCTCTAGCTGATGAGAAATGGAGTGAGACTCGGGGTTAATAGATACTACTTCATTTATATAATCACTCACTGATAAATGCCATGATCTGCAGAGATGGATAACTGATTAAAACCCAGCTGAACTCAAAACTGAACAAAGCGATTATGAAAGCACTCATGCTGATTAGTGCGAGTTATGAGGGCTGATTCACATTGGGGCGATTTTTCGGACGCTTTGCTGATCACCGGCAATCAGACAGACACAGAACATTTATATCGCGCTTTTCTCCTGCCGGACTCAAAGCGCGAGAGCTGCAGCCTCTAGGACACGCTCTATAGGCAGTAGCAGTGTTAGGGAGACTTGCCTAAGGTCTCCTACTGAATAGGTGCTGGCTAACTTAACAGACAGAGCCGAGATTCGAACCCAGGTCTCCTGTGTCAGAGGCAGAGCCCTTAACCATTACCATCCAGGCAAGCGCTGCTAGTGTATCCTTATGGATACATTCACACTGCAGCTTTGGGATTTCCAATAATTGCAAACAGGCTGAATGCAGCATTTTGGAGGCGACTGCTCTGTGATTCTCGTTCTATTGAACGGGAATCACAAGAGCAAATCACGCTGAGTCGCAGCAAATCCCGAGGTTTGGGCTGCCGAATCGCGGACGCAAACGCGATCGCGGTAAAGCGCACAATGTGAACCGGCCCTAAGTGTTTCTTTTGGAGCTGAACTTTTCAAGTTTAAAAATGCCCTGTGAAGCAGTGTTTGTCAGCGGCTGTACAGCTCTCCATACAAATAAGATTTCTGTGCATTGGGTGTTTTTGGAAAGCGTTTTTGTAAGCGCTTTTTTGGGCGTTTTGCGATTTTGAAGGGTCCTAGGCCTTATTTTTTAAAGGAAAAAAGGACCTAAAAATCTCGGAAACACTTCACATTTAAATTGACAGGGAAATGACACCTCTCGGGAATCGGCCTTGTGACGCCGCATCTGCTGCCTCGCCGGCCCATCGCTGCCCCTTAATGTAAAATGTGCCCTCCCGATGCAGTATACTTTACCTGTCCATGTCCAGGCTCTGCCTGCAATCCTCAAACAGGTGCCCTATGTGGTTGCTGGCATATACATGGGCGTGTGTGTGACATGACACACTTGCACATGTTACTCCGGCAACCACGTGGGGCGTGTGTATGCAAATTGCAGACGGAGCCCGCATTTACGGACAGTTACTCCGGGAGGGGGGGGGGGGGACATTATATCTATATCAGAAAAAAACAAAGATTGAGGGGACAATGAATACCACTGTGAGCTGTCTAGGGCACTGCTTCATGAGTCATGTGTGTCTCCTCCTGGAACTTCCCCTTCTCTTCCTTTTGGGAGCTCCTGCAGAGATGAAGAGGCTTATCAGATCCCAGCATGACTAGCACTACACCTGGTACCTTGCCTTGGCAGCATGTCACAGGGGGAGTGGCTAAATACAGAAATAAAGGAAAAGATGCCTTATTACATTTTTTAAAAAGTACCTTAAATACACACATAATTATAAATACCGATGGGGGAGCAATGGGACTAAGGGCTTGATTCACGAAGACAAATAGCACGCCTTATTAACCACTTGAGGACCACAGTGATTAACCCCCCTAAACACCAGGCACATTATTGTGAAAATGGCCACTGCAGCTTTAAGGCCAAGCTGCAGGGCCGCACAACACAGCACACAAGTGATTTCCCCCCCCCTTTTCCCTCCACCAACAGAGCTCTCTGTTGGTGGGGTCTGATCACCCCCGGGTTTGTTTGTTTGTTTATAAACAAACATTTGCTGTGTCTTTTCTAAACATTTTTTGTTGTTTTTTTTTCAATATGAAAATTACCCTCCCTCCCCCTGTCTGCCTATCACAGGGATCAGCTGTGATAGGCTTCAGCCTATCACAGCGGATCGCTTCTGAGTCCCCCAGGGGGACAGCCATGTCACACGGCTGTCCTCAGTACAGCGCTGCTGCTGATCGCAGCGTTGTACACTGTGTAAAGACGGCGATTTTGCTGTCTAACAGTCCTCCGGGCGGCAATCGCCGCTCGGTGACTGAAGTCGGGGCGGAGCCTCGCCCCTCAAGCAGGAGATGTGCGCGCAGCCTGCGCGCGATCTCCTGCAAATCCCAGCCCCAGGACTTGACGCCAATTGGCGTTAGGCGGTCCTGGGGCTGCTACCGCGACCACGCCCATCGGCGTGGGGCGGTCTTTAAGCAGTTAAAGTTAACACGCCTTATCAAAGTTAGCATGCCTTATCAGAGTATCATAGCAAACTTATGCCTGGTAATTGGCAATGACGAGAGCTCCACTCGTCCTGCCCTGAGCACCTGCGGGTTCGTAGCGCTTGCTATGCTACTCTGACAAGGCGTGTTAACTTTGATAAGGCGTGCTAACTTTGATAAGGCATGCTATGAGCTCGGTTCACTAAAGCGTGATAACTCAGTCATCACGTGTAAAGGCTTTGCACACGCAAATGAGCGCGCAAAGCACTTTGAGTGCAAACAGTTTTCACCATTCGCGTGTTACGTTTTATCGCCCGAACGGCGTTACGATTCACGTGCTAAGTGCGGAATGCCATTGAGAGCTATGGCGCTTTACGCAATCAACAGATAGAGTTTGGCAATGAACTCAGCAATGGTGCTTACATAAACATGTGAGTTAATGTACGTTTAGTGTAAAGTTTAACGCACGTCGCATAATGTACTGTATATAGTAATAATTCATTATCTACATACCGTTTGAATGATCTGCAATGACTTTACGTGATAACAATACTTTGTGCGTGAAGCGTTACGCCGTTTGCGTGAAGTCACACCTTTACGTGTGCAAACCTTTACGTGCATGATATCACGTGCAAAGTGGCTTATACGCTTTGGTGAATCAAGCCCAATTTGTCTTAGTGAATCAAGCCCTAAATGTTAAAGGGAACCAGAGAGGAAGCTAGGTAAAAATAGAGAAAACTTTTATACATACCTGGGGCTTCCTCCAGCCCCATAAACCTGGATCGCTCCCACGCCGCCGTTCTCCGCTTCCTGGATCCGCCGGTACCGGGTCCCGTCACTTCCGGCGGACGCAGCCAATTTTCTGCATGAACAGGGGCTCCCTCCATATTCTTACGCATGGCACACGTAAGGCTAAGGAGGGAGCCCCTGTGATGCGGAATATTGGTCGCGTCTGCCCGCCAACTGGCCGACTGGCGGAAGTGACGGGACCCGGTACCGGCGGATCCAGGAAGCGGAGGACGGCGGCGTGGGAGCGATCCAGGGTTATGGGGCTGGAGGAAGCCCCAGGTATGTATAAAACCTTTCCTCCCAAAATCTCTGGTTCCCTTTAATAGTATAGTACTTCCAATTTAATTTGCTTTTTAGGTGGAGCAGACATATTCCAAGTGAAACAACTGTGATATATTTACTTGGCGATTACTTTGTGTGTGTCTGTGTGGTGCTCAGCAGAGTTTGAATATCTGTCAGGGGCTGGATAGGCTTGCTTTCACCCAAAACAAACTATGACAAAAATGACATGTTACATGATGAAATAAACGTGTTTGTAACAATCCTGCATAGAACTGGGCAATGTTCGTTTTTTTCTTACTGTAAAGGTTAAGAATTCTGGTATGCAAATTACACTTTTTCTTAAATCAGACTTTAGTGGAACTCTCGTCGATAAAGCCATACAACCCTTGCTGGTATGTCAGACAAACACTTATGAGGGCAGAGAGTAGATAAATAGTTAACAGTTTTTAACAGGAGCTGTGTGAGAATTAAAATACTGTGCCACTCAGCTAGGATAATAAAAGCATTAAATGTAAGCATTTAGCTTTTGAACACAAAGTAACATTATGGGATTCTAGGAAAGTCTGTATTTTGGAGTTGGACTATAGACACAGTTGTTTATCTCTACAGTGTATTTTCAGTTTAGGTTTGTATAAAAAGTACAGTACAGTTGTTCCGTACCAGAGCTGCACTTCAGAGGCATTTGATTGACACTGAATTCAGTACTTTAACATTGGCCATGTAGACTTGCAGATGCTTTTACCATATTACTAGATTATTTGGTGATTCAGTGTTAAGATTAGTATAAGTCACCTTACTGGCTGATCACCTAATTTTTGAGCTGATTTAGCTGATAATTGATCCTTGTACAGGCAACATTACTGTGCAAAGCTGATTTTTTTTTCATAGTTGCTTCTGGGTTTCTTGTTCTGCACAACATTAAACACAGATTACTATGTTACTTTATTTCTCACCAGGACATTGCTTAGATCCCAACGTCAGACTTGAAAGGTTAAACCTGTCGGGTAATAAGATTTCTTCTTTTAAGGTACCGTATTTAGTGATTTTTTATTTATTTATTTTTTTGGTTATAAAAAATTCTTATAGATATTTTTAGCTCATATTGTACAAAATTATTTTGTGATATATCATAGTAAAATTTAAAAACTATAATAAATAAACAATAGTGTGATTGGACAAGGGTAATGCAAATAATACATCACTGTATAGCACACATGGTGAAATGCATATATGGATAAGACTGTGATGTAGACAAACAAGATTATTGAAAGTTCTAACCGGTTGCTCCTCTATATAGTTATTCCCACCAGAAAAAAAAACATAGCCACTCCCCAGACCACCCACTGCAATGATTTTCTATTGGCCAGCTCACGGTTTTCCATTTTTGTTTTGCCCTTTGCAGACTGTACATGCGGACAGTAGGTCAGAATAGGGTATCGGTTGAAAAGGGCGCCTGAGCTGCCTGTATGAAAAGGGCGCCAACATAGACATCAATGTTATTTCTGGAAATATGGGCTACAAGGTGTAGAAAAGGGCGCCCGAGTTTTGATATAGGCTACAAGCGGGCTCCCCTTTGTTGCCCATATTTTTTCGGCTACAAGGTTTTTGGCTACAGTAGGTCGCCCCTTTGTAGCCCATGTTTTTTTCGGCTACAAGGTTTTCGGCTACAGTAGGGTGCCCCTTTGTAGCCCATATTATTGCCTTTTTTTGTAGCCGAAGTTTTTATATGGGCTACACCAGGCACCTTTTTTGTAGCCAAAGTTTTTATATGGGCTACAAGCGCTGGAAGCCGAATTATTTCATTCCTCCACTATCCATAGTGGCCTGGAGGGGGAATAGTAATTAACACATCCCGGAGTTTTTGTAGCCAAAGTTTTTATATGGGCTACACCAGGCGCCTTTTTTTGTAGCCGAAGTTTTTATACGGGCTACACCAGGCGCCTTTTTTTTGTAGCTGAAGTTGGTATATATGGGCTCCACCAGGCGCCCTTTTTTACAGGCACCCTTTTCATATAAACCCCAGAATAGGTCTTAATTGTATAAAAGTCAATAGTTATGTGGAGAAGTGTCCATTTTTTTAAACACTTCACTTCAGATGGTGTTTTCCCCGTCTGTACCAGAGCAATTTTCACCTGTCAGCACTCCTCCCATTCATTCGCCAATAACTTTATTACTATTTATTATAACGAAACGATCTATATCGTTTCGTTTTTTATTCACCAATTAGGCTTTCTTTGGGTGGTACATTTTAATAAGAATTATTTTATTCTAAATGCATTTTAACAGGAAAAATAAGAAAAAAAGTGGAAAAAAATAATTATTTCTCAGTTTTCGGCTGCTCTGCTTCAGCGCGCTCCCGCGTGCGATCACGGGTGCGCCCCCCGTGCTGTCCCCTGGTAGCCCTGGGATCAGTGAACGGGAACATATTTATATAATTAATAATAGGTAAATTTATTAAAAACATTTTTTATAAAATAAATAAATGAACACTGGGGGAGCGATTAGACCCAACCAACAGAGAGCTCTGTTGGTGGGGTGAAAAGGCCCCCCCCCCCCCCCCATCACTTGCATGCTGAGTTGTGCGGCCCTACAGCGAGGCCTTAAAGCTGCAGTGGCCTATTTACAGAAAAATGGCCTGGTCTTTAGGTGGGTTTAACACTGCGGTCCTCAAGTGGTTAATTTTTACAATAATTATGTATAAATGATTTCGTCAGTGTCTGCACATTGTAAATTCTTTCCTCTCCCTGATTTACATTCTGACTTTTGTCACATGGTGACATTTTTACAGCTGGCAGGTAAACTCACTGGAAGGAGATGCTGCTTGCTTTTTTGGCAGTTGGAAACCGCTGTTATTTTCCACAATGCAACAAGGCTCCCACAGTGTGATGTCAGGACCTCAGTGTTGTGAGGCGCTGACATCACACTTTGGGAGGGGTTTCACCACAAAATCAGCCATACAGCGCCCCCTGATGATCCGTTTGAGAAAAGGAATAGATTTCTCATGGGAAAGGGGGTATTAGCTACTGATTGGGATGAAGTTCAACTCTTGGTTACGGTTTCTCTTTAATATTTGCCTGATTTGTTTCCCTCCCTATTGAAGGAACTCACAAATTTAGCAAGATTGAACAATCTGAAGGACTTGGGGCTGAAAGATCCACAGTACCCCCCGAATCCTGTGTGCCTTTTCTACAATTACTCCACCCATGTGTTATACCACATGCCACAGCTTCAGAGGCTGGATACATATGATGTGTCCCCAAAACTGATCAAGGATTTAGCAGAGGTAAAGAATACTTCTCTATGTGGATCATATTAATGTTTCTTTGTCCTGTTTACCAGCTATTATATTTCTGTTTTTATATCTTTAGTGGCATTTGTTAAACTACAGTTGTGCTCATAGTTTTACATACCCTTCCAGAATTTTTGATTTTTTAAAGGGAAGGTCCAAGCAAAATAAAAAAATGAGTTTCACTTATCTAGGGCTTCTACCCGCCCCCTGCAGCCATCCTGTGCCCCCGTAGTCACTCACTGCTGCTCCAGTTCCCCGCTGGCAGCTTGCCGACCGTGGAGGTCGGTGGGCCGCATTGCATCCATTTTTACGCATTCCCGCTAATGCAGGAACATTAACACATACATTTTTACGCGTTACAGGTTCAATGCGTAAAAATGTAGGCATTGAACCAGTAACGCGTAAAAATGTATGTGTTAATGTTCCTGGCATTAGCGGGAATGCGTAAAAATGTACGCAATGCGTCCCGCCGACCTCTGAGGTCGGCTAGCTGCCAGCGGGGGACTGGAGCAGCAGTGAGTGACTACGAGGGCACAGGATGGCTGCATGGGGCTGGGAGAAGCCACAGGTAAGGGAAACTCATTTTTTAAATTTTGCTTGGACCTTCCCTTTAACCATGTTTCATAGAATGTAAATAACAGAACAAAACTTTCTTTCACTCTTGGTTAGTGGTTGTCTGAAGCCATTTATTGCCAAACACCTGTGTTTACTCTTTTTAAATTGTAATCACTACCCAAACTACCCAAATGACGCTGATCAAGAGTTTACATAACCAGAGCGCCATTTAATTTTAGTCATTTTCTGCCATGTATTGCCCATTTAAAGGAGTCATCAAGCAAACTGTATTATGTGAAACACACATGTCTGCATATTACTCGTGTTTTTCTCTGGTGGATCGCGTCCTCTATAGCTTTCCGAAATGGCTTGTTTAGCCGCTATTTCCTTTCTGCGGAACGCTGGCGCAGTTGGAACGCATAGCATGCCTATGTACATCTGCGCACGCGTTCTGTAGGCTCAAGGGAGGGTTTGGTGGGCGGAGGCTGAAGCGGAGGGTTTGGCTTGCGAGGGAGGACGCCAAGCTCAAACACGCCTCCGGCGGCTTCAATACACATCCGTAGACGTACGTTAGCGGGCTATGCGTTCCAACTGCGCCAGCATTCTGCAGAAAGGAAATGACTACTGCGCCTGCATGGACCTTTACTTCCGGGACACGGGGATTTTACCGGCCTGAATTGCAGGGAAATGAGCGAGTTTGAGAGGCAACAGAGATAGCGATCCAGCAAGGAATTACATAAGGAACAGCTGGAGGTAGGCGGTTTAATTGATGATGCTTGATTTTGCTTGATGATTCTTTTAACATCAATGACAGCATGAAGTATTTTGTGGTTGTTGTGGAGGAGGCTTTTTAGCTTCTCAGACGATAAAGCTGCCCATTTGTCTTGGCAAAAGCCACCAGTTCCTGTAAATTATTGGGTTGTCTTGTATGAGTATGTTTAAGCTCTCCCCAGATAGCATCTGTCGGAACCACAATAGTAATCAGCCAAGGATTTTCCAACTTGTGAAAGGAGTCAATGTGAAAATGGGATTATAATCCGAAAAACTAAAATTTCAGCTACTGCTACTCCCACGTACAAAAAAGACTATTTTGAAAGCATTTCCTGTGTGTAAAATTGTACAATTTCACTGCAGAGAGCAGTACAGGCTTGCTTATCTCTGGCTAATCAGCAAATGCAATCATTGCCATCAAAAATCTCTCTCTGCCTGTGTCTTCACTCCGGCCCCCCCTCCTTTTCTGCTGAATGGACTCACCTGTTGCCAGGGTGATCTGTCTATTCAGCAGAGGGAGGGAGGAGGGGGTAGAATGAAGACACAGGCAGAGAGTGTCTCCTGGACAGTAGTAATTAACCAGAGATAAGCAAGCCTGTACTGCTCTCTGCAGTGTAAATAAATGTTTTTATACACAGGTGAAGCTTTGGAATGCTTTTAAGTGTTCTTTAACCCTCCTGGCGGTCAATTAAAACCACCAGGGGGCAGCGCAGCACTATTTTTTTTTTTTTTTTAATCATGTAGCTTGCCTAGCGCTAGCTACATGACAGCCGCTGAGCTGCGGCATCCCCCTACCCCTCCGATCTCCTCCGGCGATCAGGCCCATCAGGAAATCCCGTTCTAAACAGGATTTCCATTAGACAGGGCGGGATGACGTCATCGATGTCGTGACGTCAAAGGGAGTCCCGATCCACCCCTCAGCGTTGCCTGGCACTGATTGGCCAGGCTGCGCATGGGGTCTGGGGGGGGGGGGCGGCATTGCGGGGCAGGTAGTGGTGAATCGGCGCGGAGTGGCGGCGATCGGGCACTGCACGGAGCTAGCAAAGCGCTAGCTGCATGTAATAAAAAAAAATTGTGCAAATCGGCCCAGCAGGGCCTGAAAAATCCTCCTGCACGGCATAGCCCGAGCTGAGCTCGGGCTTACCGCCAGGAGGGTTAAGAGTAGTTACTGAAAATGTAGTTTTGGAAGTATAATCTCTTTTTTAAGGGACACTTACACACAACAGATAATCAGCCTAAACCACCATGAGCGACTGTTTTAGGTGATGAAGATCTACTGAGTAGATTCTACTCTATGTATTTAACTTTACAGTCACTCATCTGGGGACTTGTCTGGTGTTATAATAGCGACACAACTTATTAGAAATGTGTAAATATGAATTCTTATCTGGTGTGTCAGTGTAAATATATCCTGTTTTAAAGTCCACAGTAATGAAAAAGAAAATGTACTACAATATGCGTGTGAAGACCGTCCAGAGACAGCTGAGGGAGGAACTGGAAAAACTTAAGGAGCAGAGGTGCAAAGTGGAGGAAGTAGCGCTGGAGAGAATGAGCCATCTCCTTTTCCAAGTGAAAAGTGTAAGGATTAATAAAATTCTAGTAAGAAACACATTTTTCCATGATTCAATACCATTTCCTGGTGTATTTATTCCTCTTTGTGGAAATTCCTTAAAGGACCTCTGTCACGAAAATATTAACATTTTAAATATATGTAAACATATACAATTAAGAAGTACAGAGTAAAATGAGCCATAAATTACTTTTCTCCTATGTTGCTGTCACTTACAGTAGGTAGTAGAAATCTGACAGAACCGACAGGTTTTGGACTAGCCCATCTCCTCATGGGGGGTTTACAGGTATCTCCTTATTTTCAAAATGCACTTAGTGAATGACAGTTGCTCTGTCCAACTGCCAAAAAAGTGTACGGTGAGCAGGGAGGCTGGCCAGCATCTTTGTATAAATCTTTTTCAGGGAATGTCTTTTTAAAGAATAAAGGCCATACTGAGAATCCCCTATGGAGAGATGGACTAGCCCAAAACCTGTCAGTAATTTCAGATTTCTACTACTTACTGTAAATGCCAGCAACATAGGAGAGAAGTAATGTATGGCTAATTTTACTCAGGAAGAAGCATACTTATTTGTACGTGTTTTAAATTTTAATATTTTCGCGACAGTTCCTCTTTAAGGTTGGAAGGTGGGCACAATAATGATAGTGAGCAGGCAAGTGGCTGGCAAACATGGTTCAGTCACCAGAGGTATCGGGGTAGAGTGCAACAGCCTCAGTGTATTTTCTATTAGCCAGTGATGGGAAGGAGGAGGTGAGCAGGGAGACTGCTGCTCATCGTGATGAAACTGTAGTAGGCAAGCAAGCATTTCAGCGGCGCCCCTTAGGACCAGTGACGCTCCAGGGTACACCCTGGAATATCTTTGGTTAAGAACAGCCCTACCAACATCCACCAGTCCTAAGGACAGCCCTGAGTAGTACAGAGATGTAAATGTTTGCTCAAGTAGCAACAGGCAGTGTATCTACAGGTCCTTCTCAAAAAATTAGCATATTGTGATAAAGTTCATTATATTCTGTAATGTACTGATAGACATTAGACTTTCATATATTTTAGATTCACTACACACAACTGAAGTAGTTCAAGCCTTTTATTGTTTTAATATTGATGATTTTGGCATACAGCTCATGAAAACCCAAAATTCCTATCTCAAAAAATTAGCATATTTCATCCGACCAATAAAAGAAAAGTGTTTTTAAAACATGCACTCAATACTTGGTCGGGAATCTTTTTGCAGAAATGACTGCTTCAATGTGGCGTGGCATGGAGGCAATCAGCCTGTGGCACTGCTCAGGTGTTATGGAGGCCCAGGATGCTTCGATAGCGACCTTAAGCTTATCCAGAGTGTTGGGACTTGCGTCTCTCAACTTTCTCTTCACACTATCCCACAGATTCTCTATGGGGTTCAGGTCAGGAGAGTTGGCAGGCCAATTGAGCACAGTAATACCATGGTCAGTAAACCATTTACCAGTGGTTTTGGCACTGTGAGCAGGTGCCAGGTTGTGCTGAAAAATGAAATCTTCATCTCCATAAAGCTATTCAGCAAATGGAAGCATGAAGTGCTCCAAAATCTCCTGATAGCTAGCTGCATTGACCCTGCCCTTGATAAAAACACAGTGGACCAACACCAGCAGCTGACATGGCACCCCAGACCATCACTGACAGTGGGTACTTGACACTGTACTTCAGGCATTTTGGCATTTCCCTCTCCCCAGTCTTCCTCCAGACTCTGGCACCTTGATTTCCGAATGACATGCAAAAGTTGCTTTCATCTGAAAAAAGTACTTTGGACCACTGAGCAACAGTCCAGTGCTGCTTCTTTGTAGCCCAGGTCAGGCGCTTCTGCCGCTGTTTCTGGTTCAAAAGTGGCTTGACCTGGGGAATGCGGCACCTGTAGCCCATTTCCTGCACACGCCTGTACACGGTGGCTCTGGATGTTTCTACTCCAGACTCAGTCCACTGCTTCCGCAGGTCCCCCAAGGTCTGGAATCAGTCCTTCTTCCTCAGGGTCCGGTCACCTCTTCTCGTTGTGCAACGTTTTCTGCCACACTTTTTCCTTCCCACAGACTTCCCACTGAGGTGCCTTGATACAGCACTCTGGGAACAGCCTATTCGTTCAGAAATTTCTTTCTGTGTCTTACCCTCTAGCTTGAGGGTGTCAATGATGGCCTTCTGGACAGCAGTCAGGTCGGCAGTCTTACCCATGATTGCGGTTTTGATTAATGACCCAGGCTGGGAGTTTTTAAAAGCCTCAGGAATCTTTTGCAGGTGTTTAAAGTTAATTAGTTGATTCAGATGATTAGGTTAATAGCTCGTTTAGAGAACCGTTTCATGATATGCTAATTTTTTGAGATAGGAATTTGCGGTTTTCATGAGCTGTATGCCAAAATCATCTATATATATATATATATAATAGAGTAAGTGCCTCAACCTTCGAGCAAGAAGAAGAAGTACTTTGCATGAGAAAATGTATGCGTGCTCAAACACCAAGTTTTAGGCTTCTTTTCCACGGACTGTTGAGCTGTGTGCTCAGCAAGCAGTTACCAGGCAGCAGTAAGCAGTTACCAGGCAGCAGTAAGCAGTTACCAGGTAGCAGTAAGCAGTTACCAGGCAGCAGCAAGCAGTTACCAGGCAGCAGCAAGCAGTTACCAGGCAGCAGCAAGCAGTTACCAGGCAGCAGTGAGCAGATACCAGGCAGCAACGAGCAGTTACCAGGCAGCAGTAAGCTGTTACCAGGCAGCAGTAAGCTGTTACCAGGCAGCAGTAAGCTGTTACCAGGCAGCAGAAAGCTGTTACCAGGCAGTAGTGAGCAGTTGTAAGAGTTTGAGAGGCATTTTACTGCCTATCAACTGTCCGTGGAAAAGAGGCCTACCCTAGCAAGTCTGGCTTTGCAAATCTGGCCTAATTGGCTATTCATGAGGCAATGCTCATGCAAATATGCATTTGCTTTTGCATGCCAAACTATGCAGGGTCAAAAAACCAATACTGCAAAGCGGTCGCCCTGCTACATGCCAGTGATGAGCGAAAATGCAAATTTGTTTCGATAAATTTTTACCGAATTTTCGCCTAATTTCTTTTGACAGGCAAATTTTCCATCTAATTTTTTCACGTTAATTTTCGCCTAAGGCCAGTCATTTTCGCATTACTTGCGTATGATTGCGGACATTTTCCACATAAGGGCATTAGCGCCCGCATTCAGAGAAGTTTCTTGCGCATTATTGCGGGCATTTTTCCGTATAAACGTCCGCATTGAATTTCCATGCGGATTATTGTGGACATTTTTCCGCATAAGGGCATAAGCATTCGCATACAATGAATTTTCGATGCTGGTCGAAAACGCAAATATTTCTGAAGATTTTCGTGAAAATTCGCCAAAAAATGAAAACGGGATTTTTGAGGCGAAAATTCGCAAGCAACACTGCTACATGCTACATTAGCACTATCCAGGAGCGCCACGGGGAGGATTCCCAATGCCCCCTTTTATACAACCGGGGGGACCACAGGGTCCCAGGCTCTCTCACTGCCTGGGAACCACAGCGACACCCCGGAGGGGGAGGCGCAGGCGACCCCCCCCCAAGCGTGGCCAGCGTCGGGGAGAGCCGTCCACACCCACCTCCCAATATTAAAAACAGGCACTTACCTTAACGTCCATTGCGTTCTGCTACATGCGCATTAACTTGGGGGCACCACATGAGAAAGGAGTGAAGCATGGGTCACCCCGAGCTTTAGAGCTCAGGGCTGGCTCACATACAGCACTCCAGAGGGGGGGGAGGACAGGTGCAGACAACTCACTCCAGGGCTCACACCACCGGAGCAAGCCATCCACCACCTGCCTCCAAAGGATACAAACTGCAAAAAATGCTTTCCATGAGGAAATGAATGCGCATGTAGCAGAACGCAATGGACGTTAAGGTAAGTGCCTGTTTTTAATATTGGGAGGTGGGTGCAGACGGCTCTCCCTGGCGCTGGCCATGCTTGGGGGGGGGGGGTCGCCTGCGGCACCTAGCCTCCCCCTCCGGGGGGTCCCCCGTGGTTCCCGCGGTCCCTCCGGTTGTATAAAAAGGGGGCATTGGGAATCCTCCCTGTGGCACTCCTGGATAGTGCTAATTTAGCATGTAGCAGTTTTGCTTGCGAATTTTCGCCTACGTCATTTTCGCATTGAAAATCCTGTTTTCGTTTTTTGGCGAATTTTCACGAAAATCTTCAGAAATATTTGCGTTTTCGACCAGCATCGAAAATTCATTGTATGCGGATGCTTATGCCCTTATGTGGAAAAATGTCCACAATAATCCGCATGGAAATATAGACTATGAATGTATTTTGTAGGTACTGATCTTTTGCAGGAACGGATCTTTTGCAGATACTGATCTGTTGCATGTGTACAGCATCTTTGTGTGCATCATCTTTCTGTGCATCATCTTGCAAATATTTCTATCTGATGGGGAGTGCAGCTCCATAGAATAGACTGTGTAGGTGTGGCTCTGATACTACATGGAAGGGGGTAAAATTGGTCTGTGATCTTTAATTTTTCCAAAGACTTTTATCTGATGTGTGTACCCACCTTTATTCTTCTTGCTTCAAGGTTGAGGCACGTACTCTATTAGATAGATAGAAGATGCGGCGTATGCTACGACGCGGGACGGCTAGTCAATATTAAAACAATAAAAGGCTTGAACTACTTCAAATGTGTGTAATGAATCTAAAATATATGAAAGTCTAATGTTTATCAGTACATTACAGAAAATAATGAACTTTATCACAATATGCTAATTTTTAAAAAAAATCCTGTATATTAAAATAAAAAACCTCCCCAACCGGGTTATGCGGGAGGTTCTAGTGTGAACCACAACGGTGTGCTAGGGTCTTTGCTGATCCCCCACCTCCCCGTGTGTACGTCTCAGGGAATCGTGTAGCTATCCAGCACACAGGTGGGACAAGGAGAGCGTAATTCAATTGGGTGAGTAGATAAGTCCGATGGGCAGTGTTATCAACCACCTCAGGTCCTGTGCTTCTGGGAATTCTGGGGGGGGGGGGGGGGGGGGGATATTGTAATTGCTGTATTTCTGTTACACTACACACTGTTCTTACTTTCTGACAAAGCCCTTCGGGGTGAAACATGTCAAAGTTGTGTCACTATATATATTTGCACCCGATATATGTCTTTCCCAGTATGTTGTTTGATCAACTGCTGCGAGTGGTATCGCATAAGACCTGAGGTGGTTAATAACAAATGAATGATGTTAACGTGTAGTGATTCTTATAGAATTGCGATTGTGGCAATGTTACCACATTTCTACCATGATTTTAATACAAGTCAATGGAAGCACTTTTTTAAAAATAAACAAAAATGGCCCTCAAATCGCTCTCTCGTGTGTCAGGGCCCTCAGGTAATGCTGGGCATACACGGCTCAATTCTCCCGTTCAATCAATTCCCTGCTCGATTCTGCAAGCGATTTTTTTATCTTCCGCTCGTTTTTCTTAGCTTTCTCCATTGTCCTCAATGCAGAATTGAGCAGCGAAACGATCGGACGGGAGATCGGACGTGTCGGAAATTATCTATCCCGCCATCTAAATGGCTCAGAATCGAGACGTGTATTCCCAGCATAATACCGCAGATGCACCTTATGTTTGCTCAGGCTTATCTACTGCAATACTTATCTACTGGTTAAAGGACTAGCGGGAAAGCTGTGGAGCACAGAGGCATGCAACTGATAAGCTTCTAAGCAAAGTGAAATGAGGACTGTTATTAAGGTAGCCATACACTGGTCGATTTGCCATTAGATCGACCAGCTGACAGATCCCTATCTGATCGAATCTGATCAGAGAGGGATCGTATGGCTGCCTTTACTGCAAACAGATTGTGAATCGATTTCAGCCTGAAACCGATCACAATTTGTGGAGCCGCCGCTGCCGCCTGTTTCCCCCTCCCCCCTGCATACATTACCTGAAGCTGGCTCCGGGTCCTCTTCTCCGCGCTGCACCCCGCACCGCATCCCAGCGTACACTGTGTCACTCCGTGACCAGGAAGTTCAAATAGAGCGCCCTCTATTTGAACTACCTGGTCACTGGAGTGACACAGGAAGTTAATGTACGCCGGGATGGAAGCAAGAGAGAAGCGCTGAGAAGACGCGGAGAAGATGCCCGGAAGCCAGTGTCAGGTAATGTATAACTGTATCGGATCGGCCGCCGCTAGCGACGCGCTCCCTACCCACGGGCGATCGACGGAAGTAACCCGCACGGCGCGATCGACGGACGGATCCGATTTTGGGAGGAAATCGGATCGGCGGGTGCGTTTAGCGCAAACGACTGGCAGCAGATTCGATCCCAGTGATCGAATCTGCTGTCGAATCGGCGGCAAATCGAGCCAGTGTATGGCCAGCTTTAGGCTTGGTTCCCACTTGAGCTGTGAGCGGGCATTTTTTTGTCCAGTCTCTGCTCATTGCAAAACATACAGTGATCAGCTCCTGTGGTTTTTCACATTGAAATTTGCATTTATATATCGTAATCGCAATGCGAAATTTCAGTGAAAATCTTAATTAATTTTATATGTAATTGTTATATTTTATAATTTTGCGTAATTTTGCTAAATTTTTTGCCGACATTAGCGGTTAAAGGATACCCGAACTGACCTGTGACAAATAACTATGCTGTGTTCCTTTTTCTCTTTCTCTGTCTGAAAGAGTTAAATATCAGGTATGTAAGTGGCTGACTCAGTCCTGACTCAGGAAGAAGACAGGAAGTGACTACAGTGTGACCCTCACTGATAAGAAATTCCAACTATAAAACACTTTCCTAGCAGAAAATGAGAGAGTAGGAAAGAGATAAAAAGGGAAATTTCTTATCAGTGAGGGTCACACTGTAGTCACTTCCTGTCTTCTTCCTGAGTCAGGACTGAGTCAGCCACTTACATACCTGATATTTATCTCTTTCAGGCAGAGAAAGAAAAAAAGGAACACAGCATAGTTATGTGTGTGCTTGGCACTGTCCATACACATGTCTATCTCATCATGTCACATGTCACCTCGGGTATCCTTTAATAGCAAAGCCCCCATACATGCTATTGCTACATATGTTGTTAAGGAGAATATTGGGTACAAGTGGTTTTTCAAAAAGACTGTCGTTTTTGAGAAAATTGATTTTAAATATGCAAAGAAAATGTTTTTTAGACTGTCATGTTATTGTTTAAAAAACATTTTTTCTTTGTATTTTTAAAATCAATTTTCTCTGCAAAGTCCTTTTGGAAAATTCTTTTTTTGACCTGTACCCACTATTCTCCTTAACATATGCTGCAATTTTGGTGTCACTACCATGTATGGGGGCTTTGCTATTCACTTCCAAAGTTGGCACGAAATTGCACAAAAATTACATGAAATTTTAGGGGAAATTACGAATCACTATACGAAATCAATTGAATTTACAACATTTACACGAAATTTTGTGTTATCGTAATTGGCTGATTACAATCATCACTGAAGAGCTCCTATTTTATATAGAGGAGCCGTTCACAATAGTGAGTTACTCCCAGTGGTGAGTTAGCCCTTTCTTAATGTGGCCATACACTGGTCGATTGGCCATCAGATCGACCAACAGATAGATTCCTCTATGATTGAATCTGATCAGAGAGGGATCGTATGGCTGCCTTTACTGCAAACAGATTGTGAATCGATTTCAGCGTGAAATCGATTCACCATCTGTGGAACTGCCGCTGCCCCTGTCCCCCGCATACATTACCTGCTCCGCCGGCACGTGTCACCGCTGCTCCTTCTCCGCGCTGGGCTCCAGGTTCCAGCTGGCTTCACTTCCTGTCCGGGGAAGTTTAAACAGTAGAGGGCACTGTCGGGACAGGAAGTGAAGCCAGCCGGAACCCGGAGCCCAGCGCGGAGAAGGAGCAGCGGTGACAGTGGGGACTCGCGCCGGCGGAGCAGGTAATGTATTGCCGCTAGCGTCGGTCGTCGGACATTCGAACGCTGCTATCGACGCACTCCCGACCCGCCAGCGATCGAGCGAAATCTTCCACACGGACGGATCGACGGGAACGATTGATTTCGGGCGGAAATCGATCGTTCTGTCAGCGTTTGCGCAACGATTTCACAGCAGATTCGATCACAGTGATCGAATCTGCTGTATATCGGCGGGAAAATCGTTAGATGTATGGGCCCCTTTAGAAAAAATGCTTTGTTCCCAATGCCCAAAACTAAAGTTTAAAGTGGACCTGAACTCTTGCACAGGAAACATGGAAAACAGAGAAATGCACCCTGTTTTTAGAGAGAAGAGCCTGTAAGTAATCACAAGTGTAATTTGATCTCTCAGCTGTGGCAGCACAGAAATTCGGCAATCCTCAGCAGACACAGCTAACATGTAAACACGGGCTGTTAACCCTTTGTCTGCTTCCATGAAAGCAGGAG
This sequence comes from Hyperolius riggenbachi, assembly GCF_040937935.1. Classification (NCBI taxonomy): domain Eukaryota; kingdom Metazoa; phylum Chordata; class Amphibia; order Anura; family Hyperoliidae; genus Hyperolius; species Hyperolius riggenbachi. Next base: position 262,403,705 of record NC_090654.1, on the reverse strand, counting down.
GTAGACACACTGCATATTTATTGCAGGAGTTCTGTAAACTGTAACAAAGAAATGTTTTTCTTCAAAGGTTATTAGGCTGTTACTTCTCTTTTAGAGCAGAGAGGAAGTTCTGAGTTCAGATCCGCTTTAAGTTGTATGTGATCGTCAGATGCTAGATCCATAGGACGATTGCTTCAGCAGTAATTTACTTACTTTTTGGGGATGTCCAGCCTCTATACAGTATATGATCACTGGACACAAGTCTTGTGCAAATTACCATACTTCATCAGTCATTTTGGGGTCCTTCTCCATTGTGTTCTCCTATCTATAATCGTGCTGTGCCGGTTCCACGCTATAAACCTGTGAAGCACATGACTTTATTACCGCTGATGTCTTATCAACCATGGATCATATTGTATGCCGGGCAAATACATCTAAAGCCTCGAAGAAGCAGCCTCAGGTCTGCAATATGCATCAAGGTTTGCGACACCAAACACCATACTATTGCCCTTGTTTGTAAACATCACACTGGTGTGATTACTGGTTTTGGTTAGGCAATCAGTCAGATTATTCATTACACGTACAGGCACTGTTATTGGCCTGATGAAGCGGGCTCAGACCCGTGAAACGCGTTGCCTGTGCTAATAAAATGTCTTTGTTTACACAAAGATCTCGTTACTGAGGTAAGCCACCTCATTTTCTTAGTTTTATCTGTTTTTAATAGTTTTATCTATACCAGGGCGCCTCTTTCCCACATTTGTGTTCACTATGTTGTTTCAGAAAATAAATATAGAATGTGGTTTGAGAAGTTTAGGTATTTTAAATCATAAAACTTTGTTTTTTAGCCCAAAGGATTGATCCCTCTCTGGTCGGTACCTGATCAGAGAGGGATCTATTCTCGCCACACACTGGAAAAAGATTTTTAATAGAAATCAGCACTAAATCCATTACATATCTTTGCTACGTACCGCTGATAGTATTCCACCCCCACCCTAAGCTGCAGAGGTAGGCCTCCCCCCCCCCCATATTAATAGTGCACCCCCCATTTTACTGCAGAGTGCTTGCAGCAGTGGGGCGTATTCGCCTGTCCAGTTGGCATGTCCCCACTTTTAGGCCTCTTTCACACTTGCAGGTTAAATCTGCATGGTGTTACCCTATTTTATATATTGTAATTAAAAAAGTGCTTCATTTTTACAATAATTATGTATAAATGATTTAGTCAGTGTTTGCCCGTTGTAAAAATCTTTCCTCTCCCTGATTTACATTCTGACATTTATCACATGGTGACATTTTTACTACTGGCAGGTGATGTCAGTGGAAGGAGATGCTGCTTGCTTTTTTGGCAGTTGAAAACATCTGTAAACAGCTATTTCCCACAATGCAATGAGGTTCACATACAGGAAACTGTCAGGTGCCATCACAATGTGGGAGGGGTTTCACCACAATATCAGCCATACAGAGCCTCCTGATGATCCGTTTGAAAAAAGGTAAAGATTTCTCCTGGGAAAGGGGGTATCAGCTACTGATTGGGATGAAGTTCAACTCTTGGTTACGGTTTCTCTTTAACGTATTGCGGTGCACTGGAAGCTTCCGATCCAACTCAAGGGCTACAGCGTGCTACTGCAGGCGATGCACGGTGTGTTGTGGTGCACATGCGCAGACTGACGGGAATTCCAGTGATGTACTTCCTGTCCAGTCGGGAGTATGTCACTTAGTGGAGTGGGGTGCCTGTGTATATGACCCTGTGGTCACACTGTGCTGCAGGGTGATATGATTGGTGTTTTAGCGGTGTGATTTTGCAGGAACATCACACCGCAACGCAAAATAAATAAATGTAAAACCGGCCTCAATAACAAAATTACTTGTGTTATCCTGATAAATGTCATAGTTATATTTTTAATAAAAGTAGAATATCACGGCAAAGTGGGATTATACTCCCAAAACTAAAATTGCAGTAACTACTATTAGTTGCTTTAAAAAAAAAAAAATTGAAAGCATTCCCAATCATTCCCTGAGTGTTAAAACATTTATTGTCACTGCACAGAGCAGTACAGGATTGCTTATCACTGGTCATCAGCAAATGTACTTATTACTAGCCAGGAGACACTCTCTGCCTGTGTCTTCATTCTGCTACCTCCTCCCTCCCGCTGCTGGATAGACACATTACCTTGGCAAAAGCTGAGTCACTTCAGCAGAAAAGGAGGGGGGCAGATGGGAGACCCAGGTAGAGAGATTCTTGGGGGCAATAATTACATTTGTTGATGAGCCAGGGATAAGCAGGTCTGTACTACTCTCTAAAGTAAAATTAAAGGTTTTTACACACAGGTAATCTGCTGGGAATGCCTTCAAATGTTCTTTTATGTAACTAAGAGTAGTTACTGAAATGTTAGGTTTGGCATTGTAATCCCCATATTTATTCACACAAATATTCTTTATTTTATATAGCTGGAGAGGGACCTGTTGGATCGGCAACTATCAGAAAACCAGAAAAATAGTTCAAGATTTCTTGAATACTCTAACTTTACAGGAGATTTGGAAGAATCAGATTCATGGGGGAAAAATGAGAGCAACAGAACTGACTCCAATCTGGAGCAGAAGACATTCAGCAAGATCCGTGCCTTGAGAGAGAGGATAAAGTTCTGGGCATCCAAGATGGAGGAGTATGTTTACTTAAAGAGACACTGAAGCGAAAAAAAAAATGATGATATTATCATTTGTATGTGTAGTACAGCTAAGAAAAAAAACATTAAGATCAGATACATCAGTCTAATTGTTTCCAGTACAGGAAGAGTTGAGAAACTCCAGTTGTTATCTCTATGCAAAAAAGCTATTAAGCTCTCCGACTAACTTAGTCGTGGAGAGGGCTGTTATCTGACTTTTATTATCTGAACTGTAATTGAACTGTTTACTTTTCCTCTGCTAGAGGAGAGTTCATTAAGCAGCCCATACACTCAGCCGATTTTCTGGACGATCGATCGATCGCGGTCGATCGATCGATCGATCGATCGCAAATCGGTTGGCCGATCGACCGATCGACGGCCGATTTCGATCGATTTCGATGGATTTCCATCGAACTAGCAGGGTGGAAAATTTAGGTCGATCTGATGAGATTGCTTATCAGTTTGCATTGGCCTTAATGGAAATCTGATGGCAAAAAAATGCCATCAGATCGAATTTCAACAGATTTCAAACTGAAATCTGTTGGAATTCTATCCTGGTAAAAAATGTTCTAAAAACGCATCAGATAGATCATCAGATGCATTTCTTATCTGTCTGCTGCCAATCTGACGAGTGTATGGGCACCTTTACTTCACAGACTGCTCTGAAAGACTCATTTTAAATGGTGAGTGTTGTGTAATCTGCACATATTATAGAGTGATGCAATGTTAGAAAAAACACTATATACCTGAAAATAAAAATATGAGAATATTTTCTTTGCTACTAATCTTCTAGTAATTATTCATAGTACACAACCAATTCATTATATCATATTTTTTTTTCGCTTCAGTGTCTCTTTAACTAATCAGCATCAAGATGTAATTTACTGTAAATAATAATTGGATTTGACACTGTTTTACATATAGAATGTATGAATGTGCACCTTGTCTTTAGGTAGATTGGTTGCTTGGCTTGGGTTAAAGACTTCAGTTCACTGGTCTCAGCTAGAACTGAGGAACTTTAAAGGGAACCAAAACTGAGAGGGATATGGATGTTTCCTTTTAAAGAGAACCCGAGGTGGCTTCCTAAGAATGAAATCCGCATACAGAGGCTGGGTCTGCCTATACTGCTCGGCCTCTGTTGATATCTCAATCCCTCCTAAGTTCCCCCGGCGCTCTGCTATGCCCCATAAATCACAGCCGCGCTGTCGACACGCAGCGTGTCGCAGCGGGCTGTGTTTACCTCTGTAGTGTCACTCTGCGTACTCCCCCCGCCTCCTGCATAGCTCCGGTCCCCGCCCGCGTCCCTTTCCTCCCCGCTGATTGGAGGGAAGGGACGCGGGCGGGGACCGGAGCTATGCAGGAGGCGGGGGGAGAGGCGAGAGTGACACTACAGAGGTAAACACAGCCCGCTGCGTGTCGACAGCGCGGCTGTGATTTATGGGGCATAGCAGAACGCAGGGGGATCTTAGGGGGGATTGAGATAGCAACAGAGGCTGGGCAGTATAGGCAGACCCAGCCTCTGTGTGTGGATTTCATTCTTAGGAAGCCACCTCAGGTTCTCTTTAGAGCACCTGATCTGCATGCTTGTTCAGAGGCTGGGGCTAAAAGTATGAGAGACACAGGATCAGCAGGAGAGTCAAGCAACTGGTATTATTTTAAAAGAAAAACCCCATATCCTTCTCAGTTTAGGTTCCCTTTAGTCCTCTTGCACACTGCATGCATTTCCGATTCCGCTTTTTAATCGGTTTTTACATCCGATTCAGATTCCGATTTTTAATCTTTACTGCATGCTGCATTTTTTTATCCGATTTTCTGTTGAATGTATTCAGGGAAAATCGGAATTGAAAATCAGAATCGGAAACGGAATCAGAAAACGGATTTGCAGTGTGCAGGGAGCCTCAATGTTGCTAAGTGACTCTGGAGTAGACTTTAAAGAGACACTGAAGCGAAAAAAAGTATGATATAATGAATTGGTTGTGTAGTACGGATAATTACTAGAACATTGGTAGTAAATAAAATATTCTCATATTTTCAGTTATATAGTGTTTTTTTATTTTTTAAACATTGCATCATTCTCTAATATTTGCAGTTTACACACTGCTCAGCATTCTAAATGATTTTACAGTGAAGGCTAGTGAACTATTGACCTGTCCCCTGGAGAGAAAAAGAAAATACTGTGACTGACAGTTGAGATACTAAGCTTCAGAAGATAGAGCTCTCTGTGACTTTGAAAGTCATGGAGCTCAATGGCTCTTTTGCATAGATAACGACTGGAGTTTCTCATTTCTTCCTGTACTGGAAACAATATTAGACTCATGTCTCTGCTCCTAATGTTTTATTTCTTAGCTGTACTACACATACAAATCACTATATCACAAGTTACTCAGTGTCTCTTTAAAGGACCACTATAACCAAAAAATCTTGGCAGGGGGGAGGGAGCATGTGGGTCACAGAGGCATTTTCCCATGCCTCTGTGTTCTCTCTACGCCATTCTCTGCCCCCCTGCTGTGAGCTCCTCAAATCTACCGGCAGCTAGATTGTTGGTAAACAAGGGAAGGGGCATCCCTTGCAGAGGAGGCACTCCTGCAAACCGCTCTGTCTGGCATTAGGTGCACCCTTTCCTCAGCTCTCAATGGCACAGCTCTGCCTCTCCCATTCCCCGCCTCTTTGAGCTCTGTGCTCCATGATGAGAAGCACAGGCCCAAAGCTGCAGCCTTGTGACCCTGGGGTCACGGCTATTTTTTTTCCCAAAAATGAAACCCTGGCGTAATCTGAAGCAGGAATGAGGGGGAGGGCTGGCAAATGAAACTAGCTGATAGGTTGTTTTAAAGAGACACTGAAGCGAAAAAAAAAAAATGATATAGTGAATTGGTTGTGTACTATGAATAATTACTAGAAGATTAGCAGCAAATAAAATATTCTCATATTTTTATTTTCAGGTATATAGTGTTTTTTCTAACATTGCATCATTCTATAATATGTGCAGATTACACAACACTCAGCATTCAAAATGATTCTTTCAGAGCAGTCTGTGATGTAATGACCTCTCCTCTGGCAGAGAAAAAGTAAATAGTCCAGGAACAGTTAAGATAATAAAAGTCAGAAAGCAGCCCTCTCCACGACTTTGAAAGTCGTAGAGATTAATGGCTTTTTTGCATAGAGATAACAACTGGAGTTTCTTAACTCTTCCTGTACTGGAAACAATTAGACTGATGTATCTGAGCTTAATGTTTTATTTCTTAGCTGTACTACACATACAAATCATAATATCATCATTTTTTTTTGCTTCAGTGTCTCTTTAACCAAAATGTTCCAGCTTGGGTTATCTTTAAAATACATACACTTATGATGTACTTTTGTCCCAGAGTGCAATAATACTTTCAATCAATATTTGCTCAAAATTGATTGACCAGACATTTTTGGGGGAGTCAAACGTTTATGTACCTTAAATCTCTAACATGGTTGCTCTCGCTTTAAGTCTGAATTGCACCCTAAAATGGTATGTATCCCTCTCATCAGGGCCGGTTTAAGCAACAATGGGGCCCCAGGGCAAAATAAACCTGGGGGGCCCCCCCAACAGATACCCCGGAACAAAAATCGGCATTAGGGGACCTTTTTTTGCAGCTGGTATAGTCAGGGTGTGAAGTCCCAATCGGCCAGAGCTCCACATTCTGGCTATCCCAGCCTGCATGGGGGACAAGGGGTTAAAAAGTTTCAGGAGGGGGGACCCCACATAATTTAAAAAAAAAAAAAAAATTTCCACTCTAAACATAAAAAAAATTGGGAAAATAGGAAAAAATGCCAGGGATCTTCATACAGCCATATTGCGGCTGTATAGCGATCCCTGGCCAAAGCGCTGCGTCTGCGTATGGACCCCCTGGAAACCCTGTCAGGAAATTTATTGCGCTTTGGTTTGATGCATGTAAAATTACACTACCGTTAGGTTTGCTGCTAAAAGTGACTTTTACCACATTTAAAACTATACTTTTTTCTTTCTAAACTTTAAAATCGATTTTCTCAAAAACTATAAGGTCTTTTTGAAAAATAGTTTTTTCCTCTTATTCCCAATGATCTCCTTAACCTATCCTGCAAATTTAGGGTTTCTAGCATGTAAGGTGGATTTGCTATTAACCATTAAAGTCGGCAGGTTTTTAAATGTTTTTTTTTTCCTTTGAAACTTTAAAATCGATTTTCTCAAAAACTATAAGGCCGATTTGAAATTTTTTTTTTCCTCTTGTAGCCACTGGGGGCCCCTACAAGCTCTGGGGCCCTGGGGCAGCTGCCTCCTTTGCCTTAATGGTAGCGCCGGCCCTGCCTCTCATTTGCTCACCTACAGTTGGGAATTTGAAATATTTAAAGGACCACTATCGTCAAAATTGTAAAATTGAAGTTACATGTAAACACATACAAGTCAAGAAGTACATTTCTTCCAGAGTAAAATGAGCCATAAATTACTTTTCTCCTATGTTGCTGTCACTTTCAGTAGGTAGTAGAAATCTGACCGAACCAACAGTTTCGGACTAGCGATCTCCTCATGGGGGATTTTCAGGGTTTTCTTTATTTTCAAACGCACTTAGTGAATGACAGTTGCTCCATCCAACTGCTAAAAAAAAGTGTACAGTGAGCAGGGAGCTGGCCAGCATCCTCATATAAATCCTTTTCAAGGGATGTCTTTATAAAAAAAATAAAGGACATTCTGAGAATCCCCCATGAAGAGATGGACTAGACCAAAATCTGTCGGTAATGTCAGATTTCTACTACCTACTGTAAGTGACAGCAAGATGGGAGGAAAGTAATTCATGGCTCATTTTAATGTGGAAGAAACTTACTTCTTATTCGTATGTGTTTACATGTATTTTACAATTTTTCAGGATAGTAGTCCTCTAAGCCCACTATGACAAGCCAGGGATCCCACCCTCTCTTAGAAATGCCTTGTGCCGATTGCTTAATCCTGAAAACTCATTGTTAGGGCTTGGGCACTGCTCTGCAATGCATTTTACAGACACACATGGCACCTGGGTTACTCTGCAATATAATTCTGTCCCCATTTACCGGTAGTAACACTGAACGGGACAGCACCGCATTGCACACAGAAATGCAACAATACATTGCAGAAGGCACTTTTACACAGTGCCAAAGTATCTATCATACAGTGCTGTCTGATGTCTCTGCGTATCACTCACTGATTCACATTAATAATCCTAAGATTTGTACTTTTCACCTGTTGGACTGAAAGAACTCAAGAGCTGCAGTCACTAAGTGTGCACTCAATAGGCCACACTGTAGTGTTAGGGAGTCTTGCCCAAGGACTCTTTACTGAACATGTATGGACCATAACTAGGATTCAAACCCTGGTCTCCCTCGTCAAAGGCAGAGCCCTTAACCAGTACACTATCCAGCCACTACTGAATTGCATTACTGAAATCAGCTCAGCAGCAGTGTGCCCGGGCCCTTATCAGTGCCTGTGCTGTACAGTGCTTCTGGCTATGTCCTGTACCCTGTCCTATCATTCTACTGATCTGTGTGCTTTTGGAAGTTGAATTAAAGTTAATCTTCTCACACCTGTCTTCCATCCTCTGAACGCATTAGGATAGACTTTTACCATGAGAAAGAAGTTACAAGAAGGACGGAAGGCTTTGATCTCTTGGTCCGGTTCCTGCAGACAGAGCTGGAGACCGTAGGGAACGTTCGCTTTGAAGAAGGATCTCCGTCAGACTCCTGGTAAGCCCACTTCATGACAGCTTTTATGTTAAGTTACATAGAAAATGACTTTAAAGCACTTATTTCTGTTACTGTGATAGAATGATGCACTGTGTGGGTGATTGGTGCACTGCATGCATGCAGATCAGATTGAGTCAAAGAGGACCTGTAATGTCACAGACTGAGGAAGTTTAAAGGGATACTGTAGGGGGTCGGGGGAAAATGAGTTGAACTTACCTGGGGCTTCTAATGGTCCCCCGCAGACATCCTGTGCCTGCGCAGCCACTCACCATTGCTCCGGCCCCGCCTCCGGTTCACTTCTGGAATTTCTGACTTTAAAGTCAGAAAACCACTGCGCCTGCGTTGCAGTGTCCTCACTTCCCCTGATGTCACCAGGAGCGTACTGCGCAGGCACAGACCATACTGGGCCTGCGCAGTACGCTCCTGGTGACATCAGCGGGAGCGAGGACACGGTAACGCAGGCGCAGTGGTTTTCAGACTTTAAAGTCAGAAATTCCAGAAGTGAACCGGAGGCGGGGCCGGAGCATCGGTGAGCGGCTGCGCGGGCACAGGATGTCTGCGGGGGACCATTAGAAGCCCCGGGTAACTTCAACTCATTTTCCTCCGACCCCCTACAGTATCCCTTTAAGTAAACCGCAACTCAGGATGCCTTTCTATACCCATAGTATAAATTATTTGCAAGGACGTAACTCCAGGGGAGCAGTCCCTGCGAGTGTAGGGGGGCCCAGAGCTGTAAGGGGGCTCCAACTACTACTTTACTACCTCTGGTAAATGGGACCATCCTTTAGATCAGGTGTTATTGTGGCTACACTTGTTATGGAAGTGAAAATCATGATGGCCACACTTGTTGTATGACCATTGCAAGATGGGCTCCCCAGACTGGCAAGTGAAAGGGTATAAACATTAGTGGGCCTCATCAAAGTTTTGTTTTAGTGAGGAGGGTTTGGAATTCAGAAGGAGAAGGGGATTGGTTAGGGATAGCTGATCGTTGCAGGAGAAGCACCGACAACCACAAAAGTACCATCCCTAAGCCAATACTTAAAGAGAAACCGTAACCAAGAATTGAGATCATCATCCCAATCAGTAGCTGATACCCCCTTTCCCATGAGAAATCTATTCCTTTTCTCAAACAGATCATCAGAGGGTTCTGTATGGCTGATTTTGTAGTGAAACCCCTCCCACAGTGTGATGTCAGCGCCTCACAGCTCTGAGGTCCTGACATCACACTGTGGGAGCCTTGTTGCATTGTGGGAAATAACAGCTGTTTCCAACTGCCAAAAATGCAAGTAGCATCGCCTTCTAGTGACATCACCTGCCAGCAGTAAAAATGTCACAATGTGATAAATGTCAGAATGTAAATCAGGGAGAGAAAAGATTTTACAATGGGCAAACACTGACTAAATCATTTATACATAATTATTGTAAAAATTAAGCACTTTTTACATTATTTTCACTGGAGTTCCTCTTTAAAGTGTACCAGAGCTGTAAATATAAGAAGAACCGATACTTACCCGCTGCTTCTTCCTGCAGCATAAATACGTGCGAGTCTCTCGCCATTCTCCCCCAATCAGCCCCAGTAATAGGCTCAGTCAGGATTAGCGCAGTAGCCCCAGACTGACGCACCTGAGCCAGTTACTGGGGCTAACTGCAGCTGAACGGCAGACCGCAGAAGGACGGCGAGGGACTCACACGTGTTTATGCTGCAGGAGGAAGCAGCGTGTAAGTATCGGATCTTCTTCTATTTTCAGCTCTGGTTTCCTTTAAAGTGGACCCAAATTAAAAATACAAGATTTCAGAAATAAAATCTATTTTCTAAATTATAATAATAAATAGCAGCCTTTTTTCAGCTGCATGATGACAAATATAAAATATTTCACATGTATTGGAGGAACCCCTCCCTTCCTTTCATATTGCCGGGACAGAATCCGGCAGTCTGGTGGAGTAGATGGTGTCCAGCAAAGGAAGAATTGCTAATGGCTGCCACCTGTATAACCCTAGTTATGAAAAAGAGAAGGGTGAAAAGCATGCACTGAAATGTTCATAGGCTTGAAGGAGTGTTTATTTATCTTTGTATGTGTCAGAATGGTGCAACTAAATATTTTGAATTAAAAGAATTTTGGGTTTGGGTCCGCTTTAAATATTGCTAACTACATTTTACCAATATTGTAACTACTGGACTTATAGCTGTTGCCCAAATAAACTGGTGTTCTGGGTATGCATACACTGCCCAATATACTATGGAATTCTGGGTAATGGGAGTCTAGGCACCCTTACTTCCCTCCCGTTCAAAACTGCCGATTTCATAAAGACAAAGTATCAGCCATTGCACAAGAGGGAGCAAGGTCACAATGGGCAGGGGTTCTGTTTACACAAGCCATTTCTGTCATTTCTGTGCTGAAATGGGATTGTATACTGTGTTTAAAGTGGAACTAAACTCAGAACTTTCTCTCTGCTCTTAAAGAGAACCAGAGACGAAGCACCCTCTTGTATTTTACCTTATAAATCAGTGGGAACATGACAGTAAACACCTAATCTGCTCTTTGTTTCATTGTTCTCTGTTTAATCTGACTTTTATCACCTGATAAGAATCCCCGACTGAGCATTCAGTCTGGCTTTGCTACTGAAAGATTATAGCTGAGTCTGTCTTCTCTGGTGTCTTTTCAAGCCCAAGCCCGCCCCCTTGTGGCTCTGCTATAATGACTCAACAATAATCATTCCCAGCTAAGCCAGACTGAATGCTCAGTCAGGGATTCTTATCACAGCTGATAACAGACACTTTTAGCAGTGAGGATGAAGCAGAGAGCATGGTAAGTGTTTTTTCTCTAATGTGGGCATCACGGTGGCGTAGTGGTTAGCTCTCTCGCCTTGCAGCGCTGGGTCCCTGGTTCGAATCCCAGCCAGGTCACTATCTGCAAAGAGTTTGTATGTTATCTCCATGTCTGCGTGGGTTTCCTCCGGGCACTTCAGTTTCCTCCCACATTCCAAAAACATACAGATAAGTTAATTGGCTCCCTCTAAAATTGGCCCTAGACTACAGTACTTACACTACATAATATAGACATATGGCAATGGTAGGGATTAGATTGTGAGCTCCTTTGAGGGACAGTTAGTGACAAGATATATATATATATATATATATATATATACGGTATACACTGTACAGCGCTGCATAATATGTCGGCGCTATATAAATACTAAAATAATAATAATAATAATGTTCCCACTGATATATATATATGGTAAAATACATGAGGGTGCTTCGTCTCTGGTTCCTTAAATATTAGCCACATCATGATAACCTTTATGGACCACAAAATTATCCATTACAATTTATGTAGAACTTGGTTTCACTTTGCAGGGAGCTCTGAAGGAGTTAAGCCTCAATGTTTACTGGATGGGGAGAGCTGCTGTGCTCCTGCAGTCTATTCACAGCTGCAGATAATTACAAATTAGACAC